>NW_014582646.1:0-1225 GCF_000485595.1 Priapulus caudatus
ATAGTTAATCTAGGTTACAAAGGAAGCACAGGAGTGGTGAAAGAACCCGCAGGTTATCAAAGTCTGACACCTCTCAAAATAAAATATGTAATACTAATAGTAGGCAGATGGGTCATTATTATAATATACTTGGTTGCCACAGTGGATGGTGAGCATGAGAAACCGCAAAAACATGACAGCAAAAATAATCAAAACATATGAACAATAAAACTGAATAAAGGTGAACAAGAAACTAAACAAAAATGAACAAACGGAATATGCAGAACAAAACAGGCAGAGCTCTAATTTGTCGCCAGTGATCAGCGATTTTGTGCCCCACACTAGTTACACATTACTTAATACTTAATTATATATATATATATATATATATATACTTAATTATATATATATAAAAGGATGCGTATAGGTCTTAATCAGTATATCATATCGAATGAATTTAGCAGGCAGAAGTATTCCTATGGGTAGGCCTATTACTATATCGTGTGGAATTACTTTATGAATGTTGTGTTGATCTGTGCCTTATCCGAGAATGGGTAATAAAAACGGTAAAAAATTAATTCGAGAAAACTTAAAAAAACTTGAGCTTAATTCATACATTAATATAATATATGAGATGCGAACATTAAAATGGAAGCATTCTATCATCATAAGTATTAAAATGAGAAGAATAAGTAGTCAGTCATGCATGATGACACCTATAGTATTACAGGGAACAATTAACCCGCGAGATTGAATATACATGTCGCAATATGGTGAGTAATCTACACATAGCCGTAGGACTTATATGTTACTCTCGGAGATTACCATATTATTATAAAATTATACGTATGAAAAGGGCGGACGTATTAATTGTTGGCGATAGAAGCATTGGTATTCATGTCATTTACAAGGTTAGGCGGCAAGCAGTTGTCGTTTGTGCACATATACGGCAGCGATTGGGTATCGAACCTATAAAACGCCAAAAAAAAAAAATTCCCCCTCGTACCGAAAAACCTGGCGTTTATAATTAACTAATCCATCAACAGTTGTGATTAACTACGACCTGATGATAAATAATTAAGGATGAAGATGGATGGTCGGGACGTGTGATGGTGGGGTTTATTCCACAATTAATTTTTATGTGACTCCTCTCTTTATCTCTCTCTCTCTTTCGTTCTCTCTCTCTCTCTCTCTTTCTATCTCTCTTTCTCTCTCTCTCTCTTTCTCTCTCTCGCGCGCGCGCGCG
>NW_014582646.1:4481-5587 GCF_000485595.1 Priapulus caudatus
TATATATGTATATATATATATCCCGTGTGTATACGTTATATGTGTACGCGTGCGTGTGTTTACTTCTTACGCTTTCTCTGTTTATTTTATCGAGTTTTACGTTTTTCGAAATCGCGTGCGCCCGCCGGTGCACACACAAGCGATGCCAGTTTCGTGATTTATCGATTGTCCAGACACGTGTTTATCGATTACGCACGTCGTTCTCGCATCACCGGTGACTCGTCGGTGATTGAATTGCTTACGGAAATTTTATTGTTGACGGCAAACATCGTGCGAAGAAAGGTGCAATAATTATTCATATTTGGTTATTTAATATTCGGCGAAAAAGGTGCAAGAACCGAATTGGCTAACAACGACAGAATTGGCTAACAACTGGATTGTATACTTCACTCGTATATTATTGCAAAAAAATCACAATCGGTACAAAAAATGGCGCGTGGAAACATATACATACATACGGACCATGCGCTTCGTTCCATCTCGCTATTTACAATTACCCACGCACGCGCATACAGGATGAAACACTGGCGATTATTGCAAACCTCGATAAATATAAAAAATATATGTACAAAAGAGAGAGAGAGACGGCATGTTGTTGTTCCAAGAGCATATAATAGCCCCGCAGGCAACATGAGTAGCAGTAACAGCTGTTCAGTAATTAATTAATTAATCTATCAATTAATTGATTAATTTTAATGCAAATTATGAATGCTTTTCTGGATCGCGCTGACAATTAGAATCTGTCATCATCGCTGCTTCAGATATGATGAAATATTAACCAGTTAGGATCTAATATTATATTTAAAAAAAACGTCCTTACAACGGACGCGCTATTTTAAGATCACCACACGCTCGGATGCTCTAACCGTACGACGCCCGCGAGAGACACCTGGCGGCATCAAAATACCTCCCTTTGAAAAGGGGAGACTTTATTGTTCGTGCTGCTTCCTTTTACCGAAACGGTGACTTGGCACACTCTGCCAGTGAAACAAGGGAGCATCTCACGTCACTGGTAGTGACGACGGTAGAGACATCTAGCGTGCATACGTCGACAAGGCAACGAGAATGCCATATGTTTATAAACATATGTATATATATGTATATAT
>NW_014582646.1:6994-7413 GCF_000485595.1 Priapulus caudatus
AGAGAGAGAGAGAGAGAGAAGAGAGAGAGAGAGAGAGAGAGAGAGAGAGAGAGAGAGAGTATGACCTGCCTATAGTATAGTACGGCATAGCTCCTCACACAGTAAAGATAAAGATCAGCCTAACCTTAACCAAACTACGAACTCTCAGTGGCGCAGGTGTGGGTGCGAGTAAATCTCGGATCCGAGACGGAATCGGACTGGATCCGGTGCTACTGGTAGGTACGGAAGGGCGCGAGGGCGGGAGCGGCGACGGTTGTGTCGCAGAGTAAACATGTCAACACGGGCGGTAAGCAGTAGTCGTGATTGCGAATAGATTACACACGAACTACCGAGATAGGTAGGCGTGTGTGTGTGTGTGTGTGTGTGTGTGTGTGTGTGTGTGTGTGTGTGTGTGTGTGTGTGTGTGTGTGTGTGTGTGT
>NW_014582647.1:0-775 GCF_000485595.1 Priapulus caudatus
GCACACGCACACGCACACGCACACACACACACACACGCACACACAAATCTCGTGCGGACGGAGCGGCCGTGGCAGGGGCACACGCTGCAGGGGATGAGTTGTGTGTGAGGGCGCGCGCGTGCCGTAGGGCAGACACGCATCAGCCGGTCACGCGCATTTCCTGTCGACTGCCAGCAACGGTCGCCATGCACGCCGCGGCACGGTGGCCGGGGGGTGGGAGGGAGGGTCGGATAAGGCTTATAGGAGGGGGGGGGAGGTTCCGAGTTTGTGGTGAAGTCAGGATGCGAGTTATGATTAATATTGGAAATGGTCATTGTGATAATAATATCGATGAGTTTAACTCGAATTGAATCTAAGTTTAGTTGCGCGAATTTACTGCGCGTATTGGCCGGTACGATTGCTACTTTTTTTCTGTGCAGCAGCTGCTCCGCATGAACCTCTCTCCCTCCCTACCCTCCCTNAAGGTAGCGGGGAAGAAAGTGCATTACAATTTCTGTTGATATCTTTTAGGAAGGTAACGGGGGAGAAAGTGCATTACAATTTCTGTTGATATCTGTTAGGAAGGTAACGGGGAAGAAAGTGCATTACAATTTCTGTTGATATCTGTTAGGAAGGTAGCGGGAAAGAAAGTGCATTACAATTTCTGTTGATATCTGTTAGGAAGGTAGCGGGGAAGAAAGTGCATTACAATTTCTGTTGATATCTGTTAGGAAGGTAGCGGGGAAGAAAGTGCATTACAGTTTCTGTTGATATCTTTTAGGAGTAGGTAGCGGGG
>NW_014582647.1:1914-2801 GCF_000485595.1 Priapulus caudatus
TCTCGCCCTCCCTCCCTCCCTCTTCTCTCTCTCTCTCTCTCTCTCTCTCTCTCTCTCTCTCTCTCTCTCTCTCTCTCCCTCTCTCCATCTTCTCTCTCTCGCCTCCCTCTCGCTCGCTAGCTCGTATATATACTCACTTTCAATCTCCTTTTCGTTATTTCTCTTCTGCCCTCACACAGATATATACGCACGCGCACGCACACGCACGCACGCACGTACGCGCACACACACACGCACGCACGTGCACACGCACGTGCACTCCTCATGTTCTCTCATCTGCATGAATCTGCCCCTGCTCTTTCCTTCTTCCCCTCAACCCCCTCCTCTCCATGAAACTGTCCAAGCTCTGACCCTCTCCTTTCCTCTTCCCTCACCTGCATAAATCTGTCTCGGCCCTCCCCCTATCTCATCATCACCAGTAATCTGCTCCGGCTCTTTCACTTTCCCCTCTCTGCTCGTTGCATTAGTCTGCCCCCACCCCCACCCCACCCCACCCCACCCCACCCCCACCCACACCCGAGTCTCGTGTGCCTCAAGCAGCAGTAGCAGCAGCAGACGCGCACGTAGATACTCCTGATACTATCATCAGTCATCAAACAAATGAGCAACTGCTTCCGTCGGCGGCCGCGACACGTCCTCTGCGCCATCCACTAATTGGACGTGCAGGCGCAGGCACGGCTCGCAACCTACGTGGTGACATGTACGCCACTCGCCGCTGCTCGTTACAAACCCGAGTGGAACTCGTTTGGTTCATCACGGGCGCGTGTTGGTAGTGAGCATGCAGCGACGGCATTACAATTTCTGTTGATATCTGTTAGTAAGGTAACGGGGAAAAGTGCATTACAATTTCTGTTGATATCTGTTAGTAAGGTAACGGGGGAAAGTGC
>NW_014582648.1:0-1370 GCF_000485595.1 Priapulus caudatus
CAGTTGGATGTTTATGCCCAATATAAGTTACAGCCGAGGATAGCTTTGTGCTCATGCACTGATGCAGGCTTTGTGTGCGGCGCAACGCGGGGAGAACCTGGTCTCACGTCACAGCCGTTTTCCCGCCAGGTGGCCGGTTTGGCAGAAGATTTGATTTTCAACATTCATAGACCCAACATAAAGACGTGTTTTAAATATCACAGAGGCAACTAAAAAACATACGAATGCTTTGGTTATTTACGTTATGATACTAGCATCAAATAATTGTAAAAATTAGACAGTTTATAGATATCACTAAAGGAGGCCTTTAAGCTGGGTATATTGTAAGCGGGCAAATCCCACACGCCAGGGAAGTGATGGCGATGCGGGAACGCAACCGGTGTCAGGGGGAATGTACAAAACAGAGACGGGAAGGTCAGCGGTCGGGCCTGACATCAAAGCGAGCCGTGGCTCGGGACGGAGCCGGCTAGCCGGAAACCACAGTCATGAATCCCCGAATTTTTGCGGATTGTGACAGGCAGCTCTAGATCCCGACCGCGAAGGTGCCAACCTGTGGATGACTACGCTGACACCAGGGCCAGAATCGGATCATGGATTCGAGCCAAAGAGGAAATGCGTACCCCACCGTATTCGGTAGTTGTAATTCAGTAGTTATAATACTTACGGTAACTTCCCCCACCTTATTCGGTAAGGCCGATTGGCCAAGTGGGAGCTAAAACAAGACCGGTGACGTGCAGGAAGAAGCGCGGTCGTGGGTCCGAGCCACAACGTATAAATAGTGGGGACGCCCCTCCTCAGGAGCTTTGCTAAAAGCGACACCCGCTGAGAAAGGTGTAAGTGCGTGTTACGGTTACTGTTGTAGTAAACGCTCTCTTTTGTTCAGTAGTGCACCGAGTAAATTTCTGTATCGTATTAGAGGTTGAGTAAAACGCTAGTTCACGTTACTTCTTGTCTTGTCTTCTCTCTATAGTCTCTTGCAAAACCTCTACAGGCTCTACTTCTGTAGTGCGCACAACGCGTCTACAATAGCATTATCGCACCTGTTATTTCACGTTGATTCACCCGATGAACTCATGTCTACCTGCCATCCCGCGACCCCGGCTCGGTCACGTAGCCCCAACTGATGAGGAGGAGAGAGAGGAGGAGGAGGAAAGAGGGAGGCGGTTTCTACGCACCCCACGAGAAATGTGAATACATAACATGATTATTGGCAGCCACTTTCCCAAAACACATTTTGGCCACATGGCTTTACGCTGCCCCAGGCACGCAAAAACACACGCACGCACTCACACACACACACACACACACACACACACACACACACACACACACACACACACACAAACACACACACACAGATATGCACGCAC
>NW_014582648.1:1912-7412 GCF_000485595.1 Priapulus caudatus
ATTAATTAATTAATGCACAGTCACTGACAGCTGAAGGTTTGAAAGCTGCATTCAGTCCGTAATTTCTAACCGGTTTTCTTATCGCAGGTGTCAGACAGTAGGTTCCAAGCTTTAATAAACCTGCGTTTGATATTTGCTACATCTTCAGGCTCCGCTTCCCTGACCGACTCCTCCATCTCCTCCCACAGCTCCTCAGCGCTGAGCTTTATAAGTCCGCTCTCACTCACCAGCGGACCGCTATCAAGACGTCCCAGTAACTCATCCACGTGCCGCTCACGCAAATACGCGACCGGCACGTATGAGATTGTTTTATCGCAGTCCTCGGCCAAAACATTGAAATTATCAATATAAGGATGCTGCATGTCGCCATTATTTGTACACGATTGTACATACTCAAATATTTTACGCACGATTACTGGGAACGGCGACGGATCCGCTGGGTGGAGTGATGCGACATGAAGCAGCGCAAGTTTTAAGAGGTAGGAGTCGATCAGTTTCCTAGGCTTAAATCGAGTGGCGATATACAGCTGAATAACGTCTATGTTATATGCACGTAAAAATGTAACATCACTGGTTGTAAGCAACTCATTCTTATTCAATATGTTTTTACACTTATCATCACAATCATGTACTCGAGGATCAAGAAATGCCTTTGCTGTAATTAGAGCCTGGCGATAAACTGGATGGAAACTTTTGATCATTTTGCTTTCCGCTACTGCCGTACAGACGGACCAACACGTATCATCTGAGTTCACGCCAGGCTTGGGTACCACGTGGTAGTGGTCATCAGGAAAGTTTGTTGCGCCAGCTGGCTTGCCCGAGATTCGTACACCCGGCGTGCAATCTACCGATATACGCAGAAATTTAAAATGTCCGCATCCAACCAATTTCATGTTAAATTGGGTGCAAACTTTGTTCCATGCCAAAATATGTGACCTTTGTGTTTTGAATGATTGCTTTCTGTTTTTCATGACCTTCGATACAGCCTGGCACAATAGATTAACAAAGTTTAACTTTAGTTTTACCGAAATATGCTGGTCTGAGGTTTCCTCGCGAATTGTTACAAAGCCAGCTGTATTAGATTTTGTGTTTTCAATAAGAATTTTTTTTTTATATCTATCAATTTCGAATAAGAAGTCGTATTCGTCCGGCAGACAAGCTTTTGTGCGGTTGGCCGTGCTGCCTATAAGAATGGGCGTGCAGGAGAAGTCACTGTCTAAGACTTTCATCTTCTTGCAGACTCGCTCCATCAGGTCTAGCACGGCGTCCCGCATTTTATCGCATTCCTCCTGATGCTCTAATCTTCCCAAGCCTGGCGTCTCCCATATATTAGACAGTGACGTCATACCACTGACATTACAGGGTGATATCTTACATTCTCTGTCACTATAACAATGGTTGGGCAGCTCACTGACAAAGTATTGGTGCGCCAGTATAGCGCCGGCGGATTCTCTATAGCCGTCGTTGATGGTGGTGTCAAGGGCGCGATCTACGGCAACTTGGTAAGCTGTTTTCAACTTACCAGGATGCCACGTCTTCATTTTATCCAATAATTCCGTCACAATGCTTGGGTGACCGCCGTCCGCAGCCCACGACAACACCGTCCAGCCATTCTTACTGCGACGCTCCTCCACACTCGCTCCTGCTGCTAGTAGCTTCGTGACACACGATGTATGACCGGAATTGGCAGCAAACATCAACGCCGTCTTGCCATCCACGTTCGCGTGATCTATGTTAGCGTCCGCACCTAATAACGCTGTGACCGTGTCCGTATGACCGTGAATAGCTGCTACTATTACTGCAGTGCTGCCATTCACGTTCGCGTGTTCTATGTTAGCGCCCGCACCTAATAACGCTGTGACCGTATCCGTATGACCGCTACTGGCAGCATACATCAATGCCGTCCAGCCATTCACGTCCGCGTGTTCTATTTTAGCGCCCGCACGTAATAACGCTGTGACTGTATCCGTATGACCGCTATCGGCAGCCCACATTAACGCCGTCCTGCCATTCACGTTCGCGTGATCTATGTTAGCGCCTGCATCTAACAACGCTGTGACCGTGTCCGTATGACCGTTAACAGCTGCTGCTATTACTGCGGTCCTGCCATCATCGCTCGCGTGTTCTATGTTAGCGCCCGCATCTAATAACACTGTGACCATATCCGTATGACCGTTAGCAGCTGCTCGCATTACTGCGGTGTCGCCATCATCGTCCGCGTGTTTCATGTTAGCGCCCGCACGTAATAGCGCTGTGACAGTATCCGTATGACCGTTAGCAGCTGCTCGCATTACTGCGGTGCTGCCATTCACGTTCGCGTGTTCTCTGTTAGCGCCTGCACCTAATAACGCTGTGACCATATCCGTATGACCGCTAACAGCTGCTACCATTACTGTGGTGTTGCCATCATCGTCCGCGTGATCTATGTTAGCGCCCGCACCTAATAACGCTGTGACCATATCCGTATGACCGTTAGCAGCTGCTCGCATTACTGCGGTGCTGCCATTCACGTTCGCGTGTTCTATGTTAGCGCCCGCACTTAATAACGCTGTGACCGTATCCGTATGACCTCTAACAGCTGCTACCATTACTGCGGTGTTGCCATCATTGTCCACGTGTTCTATGTTAGCGCCCGCACCTAATACGCTGTGACCGTATCCGTATGACCGCTAACAGCTGCTACCATTACTGCGGTGTTGCCATCATTGTCCACGTGTTCTATGTTAGCGCCCGCACCTAATAACGCTGTGACCGTATCCGTATGACCGTTAACAGCCGCTACTATTACTGCGGTGTAGTGATCATCATTCGCATGTTCTATGTTAGCGCCCGCACTTAATAACGCTGTGACCGTGTCTGTATGACCGTGAATAGCTGCTACTATTACTGCGGTGCTGCCATCCACGTTCGCGTGTTCTATGTTAGCGCCCGCACCTAATAACGCTGTGACCGTATACGTATGACCTCTATCAGCTGCTACCATTAGTGCGGTGCTGCCATTCACGTCCACATGATCTATGTTCGCGCCCGCACCTAATAACACTCTGACCGTGTCCGTATGACCGTTAGCAGCCGCTACTATTACTGCGGTGCAGCCATTCACGTTCGCGTGATCTATGTTAGCGCCCTCATTTAATAACGCTGTGACCGTAGCCGTATGACCTCCAACAGCTGCTCGCATTACTGCGGTGGTGCCATTCACGTTCGCGTGTTCTATGTTTGCGCCCGCACATAATAACACTGTGACCTTATACGTATGACCTCTAGCAGCTGCTACCATTAGTGCGGTGCTGCCATTCACGTCCACGTGATCTATGTTCGCGCCCGCACCTAATAACGCTGTGACCGTGTCCGTATGACCGTTATCAGCCGCTACTATTACTGCGGTGTTGCCATACACATTCGCGTGTTCTATGTTTGCGCCCGCACCTAATAACGCTGTGACCTTATACGTATGACCTCTAGCAGCTGCTACCATTACTGCGGTGTCGCCATCATCGTCCGCGTGATCTATGTTAGCGCCCGCACGTAATAACGCTGTAACCGTGTCCGTATGACCGTTAACAGCCGCTACTATTACTGCGGTGTAGCCATTCACGCGCGCGTGTTCCATGTTAGCGCCCGCACCTAATAACGCTGTGACAGTATCCGTATGACCGTTAGCAGCTGCTCGCATTAGTGCGGTGCTGCCATTCACGTCCGTGTGATCTATGTTAGCGACCGCACCTAATAACGCTGTGACCGTGTCCGTATGACCGTGAATAGCTGCTACTATTACTGCGGTGCTGCCATTCACGTTCGCGTGATCTATGTTAGCGCCCGCACGTAATAACGCTGTGACATTATACGTATGACCTCTAGCAGCTGCTACCATTAATGCGGTGTCGCCATTCATGTGCGTGTGATCTATGTTAGCGCCCGCACCTAATAACGCTGTGACCGTGTCCGTATGACCGTGAATAGCTGCTACTATTACTGCGGTGCTGCCATACACGCTCACGTGTTCTATGTTAGCGCCCGCACCTGATAATGCTGTGACCGTGTCCGTATGACCGTTAACAGCTGCTACTATTACTGCGGTGTAGCCATTCACGTTCGCGTGTTCTATGTTAGCGCCCGCATCTAATAACGCTATGACCGTATCCATATGACCGTTAATAGCTGCTGCTATTACTGCGGTGCTGCCATACACGTTCGCGTGTTCTTTGTTAGCGCCCACATCTAATAACGCTGTGACCGTATCCGAATGACCGTTAGCAGCTGCTGCTATTACTGCGGTGTAGCTATTCACGCCCGCGTGTTCTATGTTAGCTCCTGCACCTAATAACGCTGTGACCGTATCCGTATGACCGCTAACAGCTGCTGCTATTACTGCGGTGTCGCCATTCTCGTACGCGTGTTCTATGTTAGCGCCCGCACCCAATAACGCTGTGACCGTATCCGTATGACCGATACGAGCTGCTAATATTACTGCCGTCCTGCCAGTCACGTCCGCGTGTTCTATGTTAGCTCCTGCACCTAATAACGCTGTGACCGTATCCGTATGACCCTCACCAGCTGCTACTATTACTGCGGTGCTGCCATCATCGTCCGTGTGATCTATATTAGCGCCCACACCTAATAACGATGTGACTATATTCGTATGACCATTAATAGCCGCTAACATTACTGCGGTCCTGCCATACACGTCCGCGTGTTCTATGTTAGCGCCCGCACCTAATAACGCTGTGAGCGTATCCGTATGACCGCTATTGGCAGCATACATCAACGCCGTCCTGCCATCATCGTCCGCGTGTTCTATGTTAGCGCCCGCACCTAATAACGCTGTGAGCGTATCCGTATGACCGTTACCAGCTGCTGCTAGTAATCTGTCACCTGTGGGGGACGCTGGTAATCTGTCTATTCTCGTCATTGGTCTCTCGGTCGTCTTCCTAACTGCCTTGGATTGATCGTTGCCCATATTGCTAGCAATATATTGTGTGCTTTGATTCTATCCTCTTTTCGATACTTGAAATCTGGAGAAAAAAACATTTCATCTCTCGTAATTAGAAGAAGTTTCAAATTTGTTTGCTTCTCACACTGTACGCCAGCATGCGGCTGCGTTTGATTACGGAATGCACGTGTAAAACATTAACACCTAGTCATGACATACACGTGACAAATCTGAACTAAAACTATGATAATTATCCGTGTATTTATAAAAGGTTTAATTTCATAGATACGAAGATTTAATAGATAAGAATATTATTTTAATGTGAGAAAAATATGCTTGTAACATTTTTTTATCATGGAAAATCGAAAATGCCGTCAGAACGATTGCAAAGCGGACACGATTTAATACAAGCAAACTTACTGTTTCTCTATCGTATTTCAGGCACGTGTAGCGGTAGCTGGCGACCCCTGGCGATGCTGATCACTGTCCTGACACCTGAGAAAACAATACACCTGTTGTGACAGACTATCGTGTGAGACTGATGAACTAAAATCACATATATATATA
>NW_014582649.1:4777-5657 GCF_000485595.1 Priapulus caudatus
TCCTCCTCCTCCTCCTCCCTCCCTCCCTCCCTCCCTCCCTCCCTACCCTCCTCTCTCTCTCTCTCTCTCTCTCTCTCTCTCTCTCTCTCTCTCTCTCTCTCTCTCTCTCTCTCTCTCTCTCTCTCGCTCACGCGCAAGCACGCACGCACACGCAAACTCGATTCTGTCATATTTCCTCATACCAACAACCTGACATGTTTCAGGGAGAATCAGAAAGGCCCCGTGGCATGTCCGAAGACATACTTGGAAGCACAGGATCAATATTTGAAATGTTATAAAATAAAAGGCAAACAAATGAAAGACGCCGGCAACTGGCGCGAGAATTTGTGCCGAGTTGGTTAGCAGCTCCCACACATGCTCAGCTATAGTTACATACGTTAGAAATCATTGTTCTTTAACAAATATTGCTCACGCGTAGAATGCGCGCCGGTGTTGCATGAATAGCATTGCGAATTAACACCAACGCAGCTCGCACGAAATGCGTAATATAACTCCGCACTGATAAATCGCATTGTAAAAACCGTAAATACAATAAATGAGAGGCAGAAACAGCACGAGAGAGGAAGGGCGAAGGAAGCTCAAGAGGGGAGAGGAAGAGAGGCAAAGAGCGAGAAAACGAGACAGTGATCAAGGGAGAGGGAGAATGAGACAGACAGACGGACGGACGGACGGACGGACAGACAGACAGACAGACTGACAGGCAGACAGGCAGACAGACAGGCAGACAGACAGACAGACAGACAGACAGGCGCACGCACAAGCCTACGCACTCATCACACACATACACACACACACACACACACACACACACACACACACACACACACACACACACACACACACACACACACACACACACACACACACACACACACGACAC
>NW_014582649.1:6657-7410 GCF_000485595.1 Priapulus caudatus
CGCGCGCGCGCGCACACACACACACGCACACGACACACACACACACACACACACACACACACACACACACACACACACACACACACACACACACACACACACACACACATGACTGGACATGATGTGGTTATACCTATCAGCAGTCGATGTGCAAGCGTACGTAACACAGCGTGCAGCGTGCGCGTCGAGTGACAGCGAGTACACGCAGATTTGGGCGCACCTGCGTAATATGTGGCCATCTCTAATTGAGGCATTATCGCGGATGAAGAGGTGATCGTCGCGTCGCCATGAATTATTGAACGGTGTGTCATCCATCTCTGCGGCGGGCAATACCTTCGAAGCGCGTCTGAAAAAACGCCTGCGTTTTCTCGCGGGGAATCGCTGTGGCAAGCAAGAGAAGAATTGCTAGCATTCACCGATGGATGGTTATATCGGCTGAATGCGATACGTGTTTTCTGTCTGATGCTCATAATAAGATGTCAGATGGAGATTTGTCATCGCAGTCTCTTTGAGTTTCGTCGCCTTATGTCGCCTCTGAAAATTATTTATCTTTTCCTTGTAGAATAGCTTCTCAGCCACTGAAATGTTTTTTCGCGATTTCTGCGTTTGCTTATTGGCTTTCTTTCGCTCTAACGTTGACACTCTCGCTCTCTTCCCCCTCTCTCAATCCATCCACCAGTCGATCCATCCATCCATCCATCCATCCATCCATCCATCCATCCATCCATCCATCCATCCATCCATCCATCCATC
>NW_014582650.1:0-393 GCF_000485595.1 Priapulus caudatus
CCTATGAATGTACTACATGGCACAATTCTACATGGGGTTGTGGCCAATACTTAAGAACCTATGAATGTACTACATAGCACAATTCTACATGGGGTTGTGGCCAATACTTAAGAACCTATGAATGTGCTACATGGCACAATTCTACATGGGGTTGTGGCCAATACTTAAGAACCTATGAATGTGCTACAGGGCACAATTCTACATGGGGTTGTTGCCAATACTTAAGAACCTATGAATGTGCTACATGGCACAATTCTACATGGGGTTGTGGCCAATACTTAAGAACCTATGAATGTGCTACATTGCACAATTCTACATGGGGTTGTTGCCAATACTTAAGAATCTACGAATGTACTACATTGCCCAATTCTACATGTGGTTGTGGCCAATACT
>NW_014582650.1:4262-5488 GCF_000485595.1 Priapulus caudatus
CTGACGTCGTTGTTCCCGTATCCCTGGCCCTCTGATGTCACTGTTCCCGTATCCCTGGCCCTCTGACGTCGTTGTTCCCGTATCCCTGGCCCTCTGATGTCACTGTTCCCGTATCCCTGGACCTCTGACGTCGTTGTTCCCGTATCCCTGGCCCTCTGAAGTCACGGTTCCCGTATCCCTGGACCTCTGATGTCACTGCTCTCGTATCCCTGGCCCTCTGATGTCACTATTCCCGTATCCCTGGACCTCTGACGTCGTTGTTCCCGTATCCCTGGCCCTCTACTTCCGAGTTCTCAGCTTCTCTTGTATATACGCAGCCATGATGGGAAAAACCACACGAGGAATGTAGCGTTGATATCCCGCCAAAAGTAAAAATGCAACGAAGGAGAGAAAATGTTAGCAACAGTATTTGGAGGCGGTATGCTATGTATGTAGCGAAAGAAGGGGTAGCATCTCAATGTTGTCTGAGACAGTGATGAGGCGTGTTGAGACAGAGTATGTCTCAGTGTTGCGTGAGACAGTGGTGAGGCGTGTCTAGACTGTCTCTAGCCGCTCGCGTTCACGGGAAGCGAGAGCGTACGCGACTACTAGTTGTTCGGCTCGTGCCAGTCTATACTTTGTCTGTGCGTACATACGCTGCTGTTATAACTCTACGCTAGATGGCGCTCGCGGCAGTGCTAGCCGACGCACAATTCTACATGGGGTTGTGGCCAATACTTAAGAATCTACGAATGTACTACATTATACAATGCTACATGGGTTTGCACTGTTACTAAAGAATCTACGAATGTACTACATTGCACAATTCTACATGGGTTTGTGGCCAATACTTAAGAACCTATGAATGTACTACATTGCACAATTCTACATGTGGTTGTGGCCAATACTTAAGAACCTATGAATGTACTACATTGCACAATTCTACATGGGTTTGTGGCCAATACTTAAGAACCTATGAATGTACTACATTGCACAATTCTACATGGGGTTGTGGCCAATACTTAAGAATCTACGAATGTACTACATTATACAATTCTACATGGGTTTGTGGCCAATACTTAAGAACCTATGAATGTGCTACATTGCACAATTCTACATGTGGTTGTGGCCAATACTTAAGAACCTATGAATGTGCTACATTGCACAATTCTACATGGGGTTGTGGCCAATACTTAAGAATCTACGAATGTACTACATTGCCCAATTCTACATGTGGTTGTGGCCAA
>NW_014582650.1:7072-7410 GCF_000485595.1 Priapulus caudatus
ACACACACACACACACACACACACACACACACACACACACACACACACACACACACACACACTTACTCACAGCATCAAAGCAGAGCAGGCGGCGGTCAGTATATAGAAGCTTCTGTTGTAGAACTATTAACCTGCCTGTAGACCCTTACCTATTCTCATCTCACCGCTACGCTGTATTTGCGCTACGTGACAGAAACTCGATAGATTTCAGACGCAATTATTTCGTTTCGCAGACGAAAACCTCGCGTACTGCTGCGCAAAGGTTAGAGCTTGCCCTCTGCTCCCCTGCCTTCCTCCCTTTCCCTCTCTGTCGCTCTCTCTCTCTCTTTCTCTCTCTC
>NW_014582651.1:0-1053 GCF_000485595.1 Priapulus caudatus
TCCCCCTACCTCCCCCTACCCCCTCCCTCTCTCTCTCGCCCTCCTCTCTACCCCCCCCCCCTTCGCACTCACTCGGACAGCTAGCCCGTGGGACTTGTCTGTCTCTGCAGTGATATCACGTGCAGTTGATACACACGCGGCCCAGCACCACGCGACGAGAGGAGAGCGAAATTATAATGGAAATGAAGTATTCATCCAAAACAAAGTAATTATCAGCATGCATTATTAATGTGTGTGTGCGTGCGTGTGCAGGTTTGTGTGTGTGTGTGTGTGTGTGTGTGCGCGTGGGTGCGTGCGTGTGTGTGTGTTGTGTGTGCGTGTGCGTGTGCGTGTGCGTGTGTGTGTGTGTTGCGTGTGCGTGTGCATCTGTGTGTGTTGGGCGTGCGTATGTATTTGCGTGTCCGCGTGTGTGTTCGCGTTTTGTACACGGGCGCGCGCGTGCATGCACGTGCGTGCGTGCACATTTCGCTATCGCACTTGCTCGTGCGCACATCTATGGAGAGGGACTAGCGGCGGCTGCTGACTAATGGCCCAGAGCTGGCCAATTAGTTACAAGATCTCTCAGATGTTGTATGCTCTATGCTAATGTTGTCTCTCCTGCCTGTTGTTTACGCCGCTACCACTACTGCTGCGCCTCCTGCTGCTACTGCTGCTATGCTGTTGTCATTGGTGGGTATCATTAGCATTATTACCATTATCATCACCATCAGTACCATTATCATCATCATCATCGTCATCATCGTCATCATCATCAACACCATCATCGTCATCATCATCAGCATCCCTATCAGCAGCATCTTCATCAGGGCGCGGTTTTCATTATCAGCATCATCAACCATATATATCATGACCAGCATCTATCTGACAAATCTATCATTTGATTATCAATGGTGGCGTTTCCACAACCCGCCCACGCCTACATACCTGCCTGTTTACAAACACGCATGCACACACGTCCGCGCTAGCACGTACACACACACACACACACACACACACACACACACACACACACACACACACACACACACACACACACACACCACCGACGCGACG
>NW_014582651.1:1906-2775 GCF_000485595.1 Priapulus caudatus
GGAAGGTGAGGGTGAGCGTGGACGGGGAAGCGTGTTGGACATGATGTTGATGTTTTTTGGGGGTGGGTAGGGGGAGGGAAGAGGAGGGGAGAGGATGAGAGAGGAGACTGAACGGATAATACGTGAAACACTAGGTACGATCAGCTATATACTGCCAGGTGAAGTTGAGGGAGGGGAAGGGAAGAGGGAGGGGAAGGAAGAGGGAGGGGAAGGAGAGGGAGAGGGAAGAAGGAGGGGAGGGAGAGGGGGAGGGAAGGGAGAGGGGGAGGAAAGAGGGAGGGGAGGGAGAGGGGGAGGAGAGAAGAGGGAAGGCGGAGGGTAAGGGCTGATGGGAGAGAACGTGGAGGCTGAGGGTAGGATGAGGGGAAGGGAGGGGAGGGGAGACTGAGCGGACAATGCGTGAAACACTCGATGACGAATATAAATCTTCTTCTCATTCATCTCTCTTCTCTCCTGAGGAAAAATGCACATCAAATTAAAAAGAAAGAAAAAAGTAGAAACCCTTCAATTATCTGAACAGAATAAAGGAATATAGGGTAAGAGAGCGAGAGAGTGCGAGAGAGCCAGAAAGGGGGGAGAGAGAGAGGAAGGGGGAGAGAGCGCGCGCGACACACACAGAGAGAGACAGACAGAGAGAGAGAGTACGAGAGAGCCAGGGAGAGAGAGAGAGAGAGAGAGAGAGAGAAAGAGAGCGCGAAAGAAAGATAGCAAGAAAGAGAGAGAGATAGAGAGCGAGAGAAGGGGAGGGGGAGTGAAGGCAAGAGAGACAGAGAGGGATTGAGAGAGAGGAATCTCGCTCGCTCACTTTCTCTCCCTCTCTCTCTCTCTCTCTCCATCTCTCTCTCTCTCTCTCTCTCTCTCTCTCTCTC
>NW_014582651.1:4269-5387 GCF_000485595.1 Priapulus caudatus
GAGAGAGAGAGAGAGAGAGAGAGAGAGAGAGAGATGGAGAGAGAGAGAGAGAGATGGAGAGAAAGTGAGCGAGCGAGATTCCTCTCTCTCAATCCCTCTCTGTCTCTCTTGCCTTCACTCCCCCTCCCCCTCTCTCGCTCTCTATCTCTCTCTCTTTCTTGCTTTCTTTCTTTCGCGCTCTCTTTCTCTCTCTCTCTCTCTCTCTCTTGATTTTGTTCTCTCTGTCTCACCTCCGTACCTCTCTCCCCGTAAGCTGATGAGAAAGATGCGCTTTTTTGCGGCTCGGCTCTTGAATCTCGGCGAAGAAGGAGAAGCGGGGAGAGGAGGAGGNCACAGGGGGAGGCGGAGATCAAGGGGGGAGGCGGAGATACAGGGGGAGGCGGAGATACAGGGGGAGGCGGAGACACAGGGGGAGGCGTATGCCGTGGGGGCGGGGGTGGCAGAGAGAGAGAGCGGAGGCGAGTAGAGGGAGAAGCCTACGCCACAGTCTCCTACCCCGGGAGGGGGAAGCTAGCCTCACACAGGGAGAGAGGGCCGCCCTCCTTCTGATTTCTCTCTCATCTCGCGTGCGGCGGTTGAGAAAAGATCTATAAGGTAGGTATAAAAGTAATGTATATGTAGCGATGGATGCTATACATGGAGCGATACATGGAGCGATGGATGTATGTATATAGGTGGAGATACGGAGTGATGCTGCTAGTGTNGTGTGTGTGTGTGTGTGTGTGTGTGTGTGTGTGTGTGTGTGTGTGTGTGTGTGTGTGTGTGTGTGTGTGTGTGTGTGTGTGTGTGTGTGTGTGTGTGTGTGTGTGTGTGTGTGTGTGTGTGTGTGTGTGTGTGTCCGTTTCCGTGTCCGTGTCCGTGTCCGTCTATACACCTGCCGCTTGCAACACCGCAAGCACCGCAGGAAGAAGATGCCCCCCCCCCCGAAAGAAGCCCCCCTTCTACCTCTTCCTCATTCTCTTTTTTTCTCCTACTTCACCCCCTTATTCTTCGCGTCTTTTTGCTCTTCCCGTCCCCTTCTCTTCTCTTGCTCCTGTTCTAATTCTTCTTCTTTTTTCTTCTTCCTCCTCCCTCCGACACTGCCCTCTCTCCTCCTCCTCCTCCTCCTCCTCCTCCTC
>NW_014582651.1:6864-7410 GCF_000485595.1 Priapulus caudatus
TCCATGCAGTAGTCACACTCTGTTTCTCTCTTTCTCTCTTTCTCCTCCTCCCCCAGGATGAAATCAGCAGAGTGTGACTACTGCATGGACATGTGCTACATTCAATGCTCTCTAGATCTCTAGATCTATATCTCTCTATATATCTCTAGATCTGTTCTTCAGCAAGGCAGAAGAGGTTAGAGGAGGCCTTTCCTTTCTTCCCCCTCTTCCCTTCTGCCCCTCCTTTCTCTCTCTTCTCTCTCTATTTCTGTGTTTCTATGTTTCGCGCTCTCTCTCTCTCTCTTTCTCCTTCTCTTTCGCTGTCTGGCCCCCCTCTCTCTCCCTCGTTCTCCCTCTCTTTTTCTTTCACTGTCTCGCCCTCGCTCTCTCTTAGTCTCTTTCGCTGTTTCTCTTTCTCTGTCCCCCCTCTCCCCTCTCTCTCTCGCTCCTCCCCTTCGCTCACTCCTCTCTTCCCCTTCCCTCTCCCCTCCTCTCTCTCCCCTCCCTCTTCCCCTTCCCATCCCTCCCCTCTCCCCTCGCTCTCTCTCTCTGCTCGCTCGGGCAACA
>NW_014582652.1:0-2750 GCF_000485595.1 Priapulus caudatus
ACAACAACAACAACAACAACAACAACAACAACAACAACAACAACAACAACAACAACAACACCAATCAAACCAAACGCCTACGATAACAGATGGTCGATGCTGCGCACCAAGCACACGTCAGCAATCGACAGTTCAACGTGAAACTACCCACACCACATGATCCGCATCTCACAGTTCACATTCACACGCTCACGCACTCACACGCACATTCGCGCGCGCGCGCGCGCGACACACACACACACACACACACACACACACACACACACACACACACACACANAACACAAACACAAAAACATAAACATATTATATAAATATATATATATATACATTGTATCAAGATGTATTATATATATATATACGTATATATAAATATTTATCTATATATCTATATATACGTATATATATATATATCATAACATTTAAGAAACCTACCTGGTTTATATCCTTGTCCCGGACTGAGATCGTCACCTGCAACAACAAATATTCCAACAATTATTTTGCGTATATTTATATTTATAGCGTATCACACCGAAAGTGTAGAAAGGCTACATGCAGTATCTCACATATGTTTAATGTATACGTGTGTGCGTGTGGATGTGTTACACTGTGTACTACACAGTGTTTTCTTGATTTTCCTTTTTTATTTCTTGTTTCACATAACCCCCATTTCCGACTAAACCCAATCCGCATTATCCGACCACGGACCGCGTATAGGTCGGATTATTGAAGCACAACACTATATATATGGTACAAGAGCTAATAATGACAAATTTTTTGTATTTTTGTAATTTTTTGTCATTATTAGCTCCTGATATATATATATATATATTAGAAGTAAAACATACGGACACCCATGCCTATATATTGATGAAATTATATGTGAATATAAAAATATAAAAATGCGTCCATTTTTAATTAGAGACATTATTCTATTTTATATCCACATATTTCATATATATTATATATATATATATATTATATATATATATATATATATATATATACATATATCGGTCGGGGCGAGCAATATATACATCATACATGTTCCTGTTGCGTTCAGAATTAAAGGATCCAAAGGATGTAATGTTGCGCATCCATCAGGCCACTTGAAGCGTTTCAATAAATATAATTGCTAAATAAATACGAAATCTATTTACCATAACCGAAATTCTTTAATGTTCTATACTCGCTTCACACGTAAGTATTATTGCCTTTCATATAGTACAGTTCGCTGTAAATTCCGTCCAAAATCCTATGTAAGACAATGGCGTCGGCAGCGTAAATGTGTACATTAGAAAATTTGAAGGTAATTTACAGAAAACTGTCGGCATAATACTAGGTTGAAAGAGAGTATAGAAAACATGTAAGAATTTTGGGTAAGTAAATAGATTTCGTATTTATTTAGCATTATATTTTATTGAAACGCTTCGAGTGCCTGTGGTTGCATCAAGTATTGCTGTTACCGCACTATAATGTGTTAGGCGTTATGGTAGCGCGGTTATTTCCCACGCCTGCCTGCGCTGGCAGACGCTGTAATTTCCGCGACGAGACCACTTTATGTAGCTGCGCATTTTATTGAACGATTTTCACCTTCAAACGGGTGCGAGAATGCTGCCTGAATACTAATGCGCAATGGCCGCCGCAGGGACGCAAAATACATGCGAGATAAAGTCAAAGAAAGGAGGCGAGATACAACGCACAGAGAGAGAGGGAGAGAGGGGCAGAGAGAGAGAGAGAAAGAGGGCGAGAGGAGAGAAAGAGAGCGAGAAGAAAGAGAGAGAGAGGAAGAGGGAGAGAGAGAGCGGAGAGAGAGAGAGAGAGAGAGAGAGAAGAAAGAGAGAAGGAGGAACTCCAAGATACCCAAGAAATCATCAAGCAACCGACGGCATAATTACTATGTATTGGCGTTAAGCTCGCAGCTTAGGTCGAGAAGCAACGAGATACCGAAACGAAGAAAAGAGAGAGAGAGATGAAGCTAGAGAGCGCGAGAGGGAAACAGTGATGTAGAGAAAAGGGGTGTAAAGAACGAGCAGAATTGAAATAGAAGAGAGGAGATCGAGAGTCAACGAGGCGAGCGAGACATGACAGACAGTGAGAGAAAGAGAGAAGCGCGCACGAAAAAGAGAGAGAGAGAGAGAGAGAGAGAGAGAGAGAGAAGAAGAAGAGAGAGAAGAAGAAGAGAGAGAGAGAGAGAGAGAGAGAGAGAGAGCGAGCGAAGGAGGGCGCATTCAGTCTCTGTCGTTACTCTGGCGCCTACGCAAAACACGCACAGGCCATAAAGGCTTTGGATTTCCACAACACTGGTTGCCATTAATGTTACATCGAATAAATTGCTTCGAATATTAAAATGCTGATTTCTCAAATACGTCCCAAAATATTTAAAAAATAGGTGGTAAAAAAATATGTGTACCTATTTGGCGGATATACTACTAATAACACTTACGTGGACATCACCAATGATTTACGCTGTTATAAAAAAAAATAATTCGACATAGATATACGTCATTTAAAGTTAACTCCAATCTAAATTCCAATTTCAATATTTGTCAATTTATGTCTCTCTGTCACACTATCACATCCCGTCCCTGAATTGACAGGCATATCTCCGCCTCATATTATTAAAATTATTATTCTTGTTGTTATTGTTATTACTATCATCATTATATATATGTATATATATACGTTATATATATATATATATATATATATATTCTAATATATATTACTATATATATATATATATATAG
>NW_014582652.1:7026-7405 GCF_000485595.1 Priapulus caudatus
GAGAGAGAGAGAGAGAAAGAGAGAAGGAAAAACTCCCGAGATACCCCAAGAAATGCATCAAGCGACCATAATTATATGTATTGGCGTTAAGCTCGCAGCTTAGGTCGAGAACAACGAAGATACCGAGAACAAGAAAGAGAGAGAGAGATGAGCTAGAGAGCGCGGAGAGGGAAACAGTGATGTAGAGAAAGGGGTGAAAGAACGAGCGGAATTGAAATAGAAGAGAGGAGATCGAGAGTCAACGAGCGAGCGAGACAGACAGACAGTGAGAGAAAGAGAGAGCGCGCACGAGAAAGAGAGAGAGAGAGACGCAGGGAAAAGAAGAACAAAGAGGGGCCGAGAGAAAGAGAGAGAGAGAGAGAGAGAGAGAGAGAGAGAG
>NW_014582653.1:0-4626 GCF_000485595.1 Priapulus caudatus
AGGAGGGTGGCTGTAGCGGGGGATGGGTGGGGGAGGGTTTGGTCTAGGATGGGGTACTGTAGGATGCTAGAGAGGAGGGTGGCTGTAGCGGGGGATGGGTGGGGGAGGGTTTGGTCTAGGATGGGGTACTGTAGGATGCTAGAGAGGAGGGTGGCTGTAGCGGGGGATGGGTGCCTGCCTCTATCCGTCATCGCACATCCCCTGTTTATGCAGGCCTGCGTCTACCAGCCATTCCTTCCTGCACTCCCCTCAAACATTAACAGCACTAACTCATTAATAACTTGTTTAATAACGGCAAGAGAAACTGTTACTGGAGAAAAACCAGGACACGGTCGAACCTAGACGGCGCACTTCCCGTTCTGTTCCTGGGATTTATATAGTACGGGAATCGCGCGGGGACAGTCTAAGTGAGCACTACCTCGGATGCTAACTTGTGTAGCCATGCGTTTATAGTTGTAAAATTTTAATTGCATACTTTTAGAACGTATGCGCCCACCCATATTTAGATGCGCACTGACGTACAGATTTCATTGCGAAATTGCCGTGTCTAGACATTGGATTTATTTGCATAGCCTTGAAAAAGTTATCAAAAAATTTCCGTTGGTATTTTTTATTCAAATAATAATGTGTAGCAATCTACCACCAAATATATTAATTATAGTATTAGTTACTTACTCACTGATTTAGTTCACAGCCTTTCAAAGTGTTTCACTCGTCATAATTTTTGTTACTACTTTTTGAGTCAAACCCTAAAAGCGAACCAATATTCAAGCAAGGACATTACCCGAGCAGCGCTCCAACGCTTTCTCTCACTACTACATATCTATTCTATCCTCCTATCTATATCGCCGTCTACTAATATAAATATATACAACACAATAAAATATAATATAATAATCTCAAGAGTGAATAAGAGAGATCTCTATTATTCTAATCTCGATTATTCACTCCTGATAGTGATAATATAATACAAACAACACTCAGGCTGTGACATTCGTGCATCAACTTTCAGAAGTGTCCGCGCGGCGGTGGGTGGCACAGGGGGCTGGGTAATAGAGTCTAATAGACTTGTACGACATATACTGGCGCGACGGAACCTTGGTGCGGTCCACACTGCCTCAGGCAATCCCTCCATTCTCTCCAGCAGCGTTCGGACGGGGGCAGAAGTGCGTCTACACCGCAATACAGTACTGCGAGTTAGCATTTTCATGTAAATGCGAGAGCTCGAGCGTGCGAGGCGTCGGACCGCACCTGTCCGTAACCTGAGCCAGTCAAGGAGAGAGATTACCGATAGCTAGCGCGACGTAGAGAAAAATGCTGGGGGTTGGGTGGCCATCGCGGTGGATGTTGGTACTGACTGTACATCCTAGGTGGACAGCAAGAGACGAGCAGAGTAACTTAAAATGCCGATGTCAAATAACGTTGTCCGTTGAGGGAGGATGCGGTGAGAGAGGATCTTGGAAGGGAAGCTGGAAGGATGCGGTGGGAGAGAATCTTGGGAAGGGAAGCTGAGAAAGGATGCGGTGGGAGGGGATCTTGGGAAAGGAAGCTGAGAAAGGATGCGGTGGGAGATGATCTTGGGAAGGGAAGCTGTGAAGGAATAAATGATGAAAACGGATGCTAAGGAAGGATGCGGAGAGCACTGAGGGAAGACGCCTGCGAGTGATGCTGAGGAAAAAATGCCGAAGAAAAAATGCTGAGGGTTAATACTGAAGAAATACGTTGAGCACTAGGAAAGGATGCTGAGGAAAGATGATGCTCGGAGGACACACGTCAGGACGCTGAGGAACGACATGCGGAAAGAATTCTGCTACGAAAAGGTGCTGACAAAGAATCCGAACACCGAGGAAAGATGCTGCAGAAGGAAGCCTGCCGAGAAGACGAGACTCCGTTAAAAGTTGCTGCTATCGGGGACGCTGACAGATGACACTGATGAAAGGAGCCGATGAAAGATGCTGAACTCGATATAGTGCAGTGAAGCCCAGCTAGAATGAAACCCACCTCGAGTGAAGCCTGCTAGGCTCCGGCGAGCTCCAGCCTATAATTACGCGCCACATGTCAGCAGCATTGATAACGATGCGATTGATGTTGGCAATCATCGGCGATGTTATCTCTCTCGGCGATTGTTTAAAATCCCAGCAACGACGAAACGAAAACCATCCAAACAAATAGCAGATCGCCGGGCTATATAGTCGCTGGGGTAATTCTCTTCAGCTCGCAGTTTACGCTGCGCTGCTTTATACACGTGTTATGCATACAAGCAGGCAGTATTTTCAGCGTTCATTTTTTTTCAAATAGGCATTCCTCCCTAAAAGAGAGAAAGGGGGAGGGAAAGGGCGAGATCGCGACCGAGAGAGCGCGAGAATGAGAGAGAGAGAGAGAGAGAGAGAGAGAGAGAGAGAGAGAGAGAGAGAGAGAGAGAGAGAGAGAGAGAAAGCGAACGAGAGAGAGAGAGAGAGAGAGAGAGAGAGAGAGAGAGAAAAAGAAAGAGAGAGAGAGCGCGCGCGAACGAGAGAGAGAAAGAAACAGAGAGATAGAAGAAAGAGAGAGAGAGAGAGAGAGCAGAGAGAGAAAGAGAAAACCAAGAAGAAGAGAGAGAGAGAGAAAGCCAGAGAAACCGACGGATGAAGAGCGAGAACACTTCAACCGTATCAATAACCCTAAAACAAAGAAGCCTCACGCTTCCATGCAACCTCACCACCTTAATATGCATAAATACTTATATACCTAACTAAATTATTTATTATTATCATACTTACACCTAATTAATTATTTATTATTATTTACATTCATACTTATACAAAATTAATTATTTATTATTATTTACATTCATACTTACACCTAATTAATTATTTATTATTATTTACATTCATACTTACACCTAATTAATTACTTATTATTATTTACATTCATACTTACACCTAATTAATTACTTATTATTATTTACATTCATACTTACACCTACCATGCATTCCAACCCGCGCAACATGGAACATCTCACAAACCATTAAGCAGTACCTCGGTAGGCGGGGCGGGGCGAACCGACGGGCCCGCCTAGGCAAGAGATACGTCACTGCATTCCCGGCAATGGCAGACGATGCGGCGTAATTACGTATGCAAGCACGTGCGCCTCATCAGCCGTAATTAGCGGGGACAGGTGCGCGCGCGCATGGCTGCGTGCAGGTGTGTGGTCGCACCCATCCAGACAACGCGCACATACACACACACACACACACACACACACACACNAGAAATACAGAGAAAAGAGATGAGAGATCGACAGTGAGATACCAGTACAAAGTAAACGCACGCTCGTAAATCCATAATGTGTTAAACAAACCCCCGTGCCGCCCGTGCCCCCACCCCCAACCACCAGTGCCTAAGTGACTCGTAGGGCCTTATAATAGAACATAATAAGGCATTATTCATTTTTAATCATAGCCACGCATCGATTTGTTTTGCCAGCGTGCAGGAGCCGAGGCACAGAGGAGGAGGGTTGCTTGTGCGCGCACACACACACACGGTCGGCGGTGGTGAGAGCGAGCTGGAAATTGAATTTCCATTACAGCTAGAACAAAATAAAAATCTCGCTGTGTATCGTATAGCTGTGATGCTCTAATGGCTTGCCTTCACTGTGCATTAGTGCGCTGGTTATGCAAGCGCCCGAAATCTGTCGCGGAATTTTCACTGTTTGCTGCCGACGGCGTAAAAAATTATCGCATCAAATAAATAGACGATAAACATAAATAACAAAATGTACACGAAAAGCATCAATATAATTATATATATCTATATATATATATATATATATATATGACTATATATATATGACTATATATATAGTATATGACTATATACTTATAAGATGAAATTATAGTATGACTATATATATAACTATCATATATATATTGACCTGACAATATATATATATATATATGATATATATATATGACTATATATATATATAGAGATGACAATATATATATATATATATATGACTCATATATATATATGACTCATATATATATATATACTATATATATATAATAGATGGCAATATATATATATATATATATATATATATTAGTATGACTATATATATATAAAGAAATTGAAAACCCTAAATATAATATAGTTGATGCTTTTGTGTACATTTTGTTATTTATGTTTATCGGTCCTATTTATTCGATGCGATAATTTTTTTATGCCTTCGCCAGCAAACCAGTGAAAATAAATATATATATTTATCAAAACCTATAAGTACACCCACGCTCGCACGACATGCCCCCCCCCCCAGCTAGCGTGCCCACCCCCCACAGAGCTCACACACCACGCTTGCAACTCCCGCTTACACAACGCACCTTCCCCCAGACGCACATCACGCTATATGTCCCTACGCTGGCACGTCATGACCCCCCCAGCTAGCGTGCCCTCTTCCCACAGAGCACGCACCTCCCCCAAAAGAGAGAGGGAGAGGGGGAGAGAGAAAGTGAGGGAAAGAGAGAAAGAGAGAGAAAGAGAGAGGAAGAGAGAGAGGAAGAAGGAAGAGCGCGCGCGAGAGAGTGAGAGAAAGAGAAAGAAAGAGAGAGAGAGAGAGAGAGAGAGAGAGAGAGAGAGAGAAAGAGA
>NW_014582653.1:5410-5791 GCF_000485595.1 Priapulus caudatus
CTGCTGCTGCTGCTGCTGCTGTGTGTGTGTGTGGTGATGCTACTACTGTTACTGCTGCTGCTACTGCTGCTGCTGATGTTGCTGCTGTTGCTGCTGCTACTACTGCTGCTCCTACTGCTGCTGCTGCTGCTGCTGCTGCTGCTGCTGCTACTACTGCTGTTACTGCTGCTGCTACTGCTGCTGCTGCCATTGTCTCTCTTCCCTCCTCTCTTTGGCTCTGTCTCCCTTTCTCTCGGTATCGCTCCCATTCTATTTCTCTTTCTCTATGTGTCTTTCTCTATGTGTCTTTCTCCCTACCGCTTTGTCGCTGAATCTCTCCCAGTCGCCCCCTCTCTCTCTCTCTCTCTCTCTCTCTCTCTCTCTCTCTCTCTCTCTCTCTCT
>NW_014582653.1:6866-7403 GCF_000485595.1 Priapulus caudatus
CTCTGTATATTTCCTAGACTGCCATCGTGCCAATCTCTACCCCCTCTGTATTTATCCGTGTCTCCCTCCCTCTCCCGCGTTCTCCCTTTCCCGTTCTCTCTCTCTCTCACTTTCTTTCTTTCAACTAATGCTCGCTGCATATTTCCCGCCTGACATCTCACTAACCACTCACTCCTTCCTCTTCCACTTCATCTCCTCTCTCTTTCTCTCTCTCTCTCTGTCGCTCTCTCGTTCGCTCTCTCTCTCTCTCTGTCTTGATCGATCTCGCTCTCCCTCTATCTCTTAATCTTCTTTGTATATTTCCTAGACTGCCATCGTGCCAATCTCTACCCCCTCTGAATTTATCCGTGTCTCCCTTCCTCTCCCTCGTTCTCCCTTTCCCGTTCTCTCTCTCACACTTTCTTTCTTTCAACTAATGCTCGCTGCATATTTCCCGCCTGACATCTCACTAACCACTCACTCCTTCCTCTTCCACTTCACCCACTCTCTCTCTCTCTCTCTCTCTCTCTCTCTCTCTCTCTCTCTCTCTCTCTCTCT
>NW_014582654.1:0-7402 GCF_000485595.1 Priapulus caudatus
CTTTAAGCCCGGGATAATAGTTAAGCGACTCGATAACCCCTTGCGCCTTACGCCCGTAGCCAATTCGCCCCGTCAAAACAACAAAGCCGAAGCGGTACCACCCAGCAGAAAAACCGCCATTATCCAGCCGACTGGTTGGATCCAATAAACAAACTTAGTAAGAACAACCGTGTGAAAAACCATCACTAAGTAGACAATCGCAAGCCAATTGTGGGTTTTTCTAAACAATGTGATAGGCGAAACCGCTTCACCAGTGTAAGACATTAAAATAGCCGCGCATTAGAAAACCCATTCTCCAGTGATTCGGCCCAAGCGCCAGCTGATTATTCAACCCCTGATTCAAGCGGTGAGAGTATCTGTAGGCTCCGCGGAGTTCTCTCAGGTTTGGCACCAGCATCCCCAAGGCCGACCATCCACTTGTGCTTTGCCACACCATGTGAACCGTAGCAACCACCAGACACCGTTATACCCAAGCCATTGGTGCAGCACGATTACATGTTTATCGAAGACCATCCAGTGAACCGTTCAATCACTTTAAGCCGCAAAAAGCACCAGTATCATCGCCACACTCATCGCGCATATGGCAATCACTCGTATACTGAATAAACACATCACGGAACGAAAAATAGGTAAATGAGGGTCAGGTATCAAGTTGTCGGCCCAGCAGCCATATCACACTCAACACAAGCAAACAAATCCCCAAAAGCTAAATTTTAAAGCATTCATTGTAAACTCCATTCGGTACGTTTAAGGCAGACTAACTGCACGACTAATTATTGTAATGTCTAAATATTCTCTAAATGATTTAGCAGAAATCAGATTAACTACAACCCACTAATGGTTTTTCAACTTGAGTATCATCTTCGATTGTAAAAGTGCCTGAGACAACATAATTGACCTTGGGGTCAATATTCACCAGAACACCTCTGATTTTGTTAGTGTTAAAATCTAAGGTCCAAATGATCCCGTAGTTAGTGGTTTCCGGACTTTCTTTCCATGAAACTTGAATTAAATTTGGTGCAAGCTCTACAGCTGTATATTTTTCTTTGCCATAGCTAAAATTATCCATATCTGTAACGTACGTGTATTCAATAATGTTTCTTCATCACAAATAACCGGAACGTATGTTGGTGTTGGCCAGTCTTTTGGAAACGAATTTTCTGTCCAGGCGTGTGAGATTTTTTGGCCGCTAATGTCATTTTCTTTTCCTCTGCTGCTAGGTCATGGTCAAAGCCGTACAGCTAAACACTGCTACCGCTAGGGTAGTTTAAAAATGCATGTTTCATTGTGTCCTCCGGCTTGTTGTTTAAGGTGATATAAGTATGATTAGGTAAGTCAGAGGGTTTGTATGTCAAAACAAGACTAAAAAGGGTAAATGTCTAACCTTGATCATTTATTCTGAATTGGCGAGGAGTGATTCTTTAACTAATTAGTGCCTGAACGTAAAGCAGAAATTTCGACTTTTCCAAATATTTCGCCAAGCCAACCTAAGGTGGATTTACTGAAGAATTTGCAAGTATCTTGTCGTTGGCTATATTTGACCATAAATGTCTGATTTGGACTTTTTGAAGGCACCTCTCTTGTCATTTCATGTTTTACTCTCTGGAGCCTGTTTAGGCTCGCCTTCTTTCCTTCTCTTTAGCCGATTTCCTTTGATATTTCTGACCCAGTTTCTGGATATTACGTGCCACCACGGCTAATGCCAACGTATCGTTTGAACCTGTTTAGTCCATGATCCAGACATTTATCCAAACCATGTACTTCAAGCGCGTTGATGCCAGACTCTACGCAGAGTGTTTCTTTCCTGCTGTGCGAAATTCAGGGCTATTTTCTTCGCGTGTTCTTTTTTGTTGCAGCGCCCTTTTTTAGGCCAAGATGATTGATCCAATAGTTCTGCTAGCTCTAGCTGATTTGTAGGCGAGTGAAATCCCTTGTCAAACTGCAGGCTGTTAACGCGGGTATCTTTCTGTGTTTCCTGACCATCTCAAGGGCTATCTGATTATCCGCTTTCATTTGCATAATCTTGTGATGGCAAGATGTACCCATGACTGTCTTCTAGTATGCAGACCTTGAGGCCTAGTTCTACGGGGACGCCTGCACTTTCCTTGCTGATCCATTCTGTGTGCGCGCTGGAACAGGGAGAATACTTTTTCTGCGTGGGGGATTTTCTGTCCTTGTAGGACGCGCCTGTCTATTTGTTCTATCTGACGTTGTGCATGTTGCATAAAACCTTCAATTGAAGAATTAGCAGCGCATCTTTCAGCTGAGGAGTAGAACGGCTTACCGCTAGCGTGTTGGCCTTCTAGTAATCAATGGTTGGCTGAGGTTTATTATGTCCTGATGTGCTTGTGAAATTCAGTGTATTCTTTGATTTTTTTTGGCTTCATTCTGAGAGCTCGAGCGTTTCATCTGCTGTGCTTTGCGACAGGCTCTCTTCACTTGCCTTATATTATATTGCTTTGCCGCCAGCCGATGATGCGCATGACTATGCGCATAGTCTGCTGTGAGCTGATGATCTTGCGCATAGCATCATACAGCAGGTCTGATATTCAGTCGGATAATGCACGTTGGTTTCAAGGACAAAGGAGTCACAACGAGCGGTTAGTGTTTCTTTTTTTTTAGCGCTGCCCGAAGAGATAATAATTTGATTGATATCATCAAGTATCTCAGTGAGGTGAATTTATGGACGTTGTCTTTGATCGTTTGTAAGCGGTAAGTTTTATCATCATCAATCAGACCATGCCCCAACATCTGACGAATGGTTTTATGCTGATTCACCAGCTCGCAGCAGACGATCATAGTCACAATTTAGATTCAGTCTTATTGTGCCCATCACGAGAATACTCCATAACGTCATGCCTGGTCGACCGTGTTCTGTACTGGTACCAGCGGGCGTAAGCCTTTCCAATACTCTGAATATGTCTTCTCTGATTGTTTTGTGTATAGAGGTATTGCAACCCTTGCAATAATTGAGGAATGTCATCACGAGATTGCGTGTCAATTTTAATTGATACGAGTCTAGCTCGCCAAGTTGAAGTTGTGGGTTTAATACGTCACGCATACTGTTTTTGGCCGAAGTTTTGCTGTTTAGAGGTGATATTGGCTGTATTTTACTAGGATCGATATTTTAAAACCTAACTTCGCTTTACTTTTTGAGAGTTTTTCTTTTAAGTATAATGGCTTAGGGGTTTCCGTTCGGGCACTAATTAATGATTTTAGGTTTCTAGTTTTGAATAATACTAATAATGGCCAGATTACCGTCATACCGACTTCTTAAGTCAGACGATTTGGATCGTGCGGTATGCCAGTAGCGAACCATCTTGATTACGCTGAGTGTGCAAAACGAAGTCGGCAGCTTAGACCTGAACACACCGTCGCCTCCATTTTCATTTGGTGTATCCTGCTCACTGCGCTGGCGATATTGCTCATGCTGAGTACAAATCTCTGTCGCTAGCGCATCCGTAAAGCAGAACTGAGTAACGATTGAGGTTCGCTTGCCATTACTGACGCGCAAAATGGATATGATAGTGCGACCAGCGATACCAGCCAGGAAAAATTGTTTTGAAGTTTACACGGCCTCAGCATCACTTGTTTAACACGCCACGAAACCAAGTATCTCTTAGAGCGGCATCGTTGCCCAACCATACAGAAAATTGCTGTGAAATCTAGATTTACTATCACTATCACTGTTGTGGGTGTCTGCGGAATACACGCCTCGGTATCACAATGCCAAACTTCAATTTTATAGCCAGCCAGTGGCTGACATTGGCGATCAATCAGTTGCAGACAGAGCTGCATAGGCAAACCGGTTAGCCCCAGCGAAATATGCCTCACCTTTGTCGTCTGAAAAATAGCAAGGCCCCTTGGTGTTGGCTTAGTCAATGCAAGCTGACAAGTGTTTTGCTTACTGAATATATTGGTGTCTGGGTAGGCTGATTTGATGAGATTAGTGCCACAGAAAGCCACTTGATGCTGTCAGGTAGTGTTGCCGCTACGGCTTGATTAGACCTGCTCATCCACCTACTAAACCTACTAGAGAGCAGCACCAAACATTTTAAGTAAGTCTCTACGGTTTTGTTCTAAGTGTTTCATAGCATAATACTATCCTATTGTGTACGCTCATAATTTCCCAGTATCACTACTTTCTGTCACATCTAAAAATGCTGTGCAACTGCCAGCGTTTATTGCCGATAATTCATCGGCCGCTAGTACTCCAACAACTTAGGTTGATGGATACAGAGGAATCCAAAGCGTTCAAGACAAGGCGAGGGTTGCAGACGAAGGTCATTCCCTTGTCAAGACCCTCAACGCAGTATTCGACGTTTTGGGTTGTTCCCTTCGGGCGGTCAGAAAGCGGCCATCGCCGTTGTTGCACCTTTTGTGAAAGGGTGGCCATTTCCTTCAAGGCGCGCCTAGTGGCTAACCGATTTCTGACTCGCTGTACTCATCAAACCTAATTGTTGGAGTATAGTAATCATTAGTAGGACAGTGCAGCAGTTGTGGGTAAAATGTTTTCATGGGTTCTTGCTTAGCTGAAAAGTTTTACTAACAGCTGCGGCAGTCCATCGCTGGACCACCGCATGCTGTTATACGGAATTTAGAGATTCCAAATTACCGTATTATTCTTCCACTGATCTTTGGAATAATGGTTTCTATCACATCCCAATGTTCTACGATCTTTCCATTTTCACACGGAACAAATCATAAAATGAAGTCGCTTGATCAGCAAAAGTTCCTTCACTAATTGTCAGTACAAAATTACCATCACCCAGTACTTTTTGACTGTCGTATAAACCATCTTGATGCCTTGCTTAGCCATCGCTTCAAGTGCAGCGCCCTAAACGAAACAATCCATCTGCATTGCCGTATTATGTTGAATGTAATGGTCCACCATCAATGAACGACCCAATTTGTCCATTTGTCCATTCACTAAAATCGCCTTCACAAAATCAGCAACAGTCTTGTTTTGTTCAGTCTGATCAATATCCTCAGCTTTCGTTGGGCGTCGATCTGCGTATGGTCGCATGGATTAGGTGTTTCTGGCCTTTTCATCCAAATTATCCCGAGTGCTCTACAATTAAGCGTCTTCGAAGCGCGAAATACATCAAGCCAATCTTGGGGCCGAGAAATTGTAATCAGTGTGTGTAAAAACGAAATCACCATCTTCAAAAGCTCGGACAACATTTACTTTGGCCTGCTAAACCATCTGCCACAGAAAGATTGTGTTGTGTATACTTTTGAGCATTTACATACGCAACTGCACTTTGATCGCTTGTTTCGATACTATTTAATAATGCCACTGCTTTATCTTTATTGCTGATTCCCATTGTCTTTTCCTCTGCTGTTAGGTTCGTGTAATAGCCCAACAGCTAAATACTGTTGCAGCTAAGGTAGTAATAATACAAGATTAATTGATTTCATCTTGCTTGTTAAAGAAACATAATTATGACCTGCAAGGCAGAGGGTTTGTATGTCAAAATAAGTACTAAAAAGGGTAAATGTCTAACCTAGATGATTTATTTTGAATTAGGAGGGAGTGACTTATACATTTTTTTGAAGCGAACAAAGGGCGCGGTATACATTTTTGTGAAACTAACCAAGCACCCCATATAAGTAAAGCTGCCATTGCGATCAGTACCTTAAATCACTAAACTCTATTTATATCAGACACAATGTGAACCAGCTATTAATAAACCTGAGGTCACTATACTTATTGCATTTAACTCTTCCTCACAAAACATCGAAAAACAGGCGAGGTGGTCTAATAAACATTGCCATATAGCACATTATATTGCACCTCCCTTATTTTCGATGATTTGTATAGAAAGCATCACAAGCTAACCTTACTGAAAGAAAGGCGTCATAATCCGATTAAGGGACTTACCCTCAATGCAATTTAATGCCTACGATAAAATTTGTACTTTTTTAACTACATGTACTCATGTATAAACACAACTAGAGCGGCATAGGCATCCATCAGCCTGATATAAAAAAGTGAATGGCAGAATAAATTTATGTGGTCATTCGTTCGAACAATACTATTTTGAGGGATGAAACATGGTAACAAGAAAAAGATCGAAGCCCGCTGAGTTACCAGAATACAAATGGTTGATTGCGAAGTCATCATATATTCATGGTGCAATACCAGTGAAGACGTTGATACGAAAGATTTAACCCATATTTGGAAGGAGAAGAACTTGGTTAATTTTATCCGACCTGCTAGTATTTTTCTTGATTGTCACATCTTATTCATCCTGATGTTCAGCAGTGAAAATCTAGTTTCAAAAGTATAACATCGTTTCGCTATTTTCGTTTGTATCGCTTTTGAGGCTTCAGCGAAGCCATGCCATTGGCCGCCACATGCTTGTGTTGCTGCTGTTTTAGCGCATTAACAGGCGTATTTGATGCGGTTTAAATGGCCCTATCATTTGTGCCCACCCGCTGCATTTTTATATTTTTTGGCGCTTTGCATTAGCCTCAGCTTTAGCGTATCAAGCATAGATAAATGGCGTGCGAGATCGATGTATTGGCCAGCAAGGGTAATATGCTGATTGCGCGATATTCCTGTTTTGTGCAAGCGCTTTTTTGGTCAATGGGATGAGTAATCTACTGCTACAACAGCCATGATGATACGTTGCAATTCTTGGTATCGCCCTTAATCAAATTAAGAACCCAACCGAAAAGTACGTAAGGCGTACAGGAATTTTCTTTTGCTTGGTTCGCTCTATGCAGCTTAGTGTGTGGGGATGGCTCAATCGTTGGGCTCTCCCAAACCGGTATTGCGCCGTAAACAGTTAGGGATTAGCTTTAGTGAGGTGGTCTGGCATTTGTTGCCTGCTGTGATGTATTACTTGCCTGCTTATGCTTGCGTTTACCTTTTGGTTAATGTTAAGACCAGATTTTCGACTCAGTAAACTTGAAAAAATGGAATTCATATGACCAACCAAGACATATGACCAATAGCATATTTAATCGCAACGCCTACTTGTTGATATTTTCAAGACAAATTAGCGCGATTGGTCGGGCATAACAAAGTATTTGATACTGTTGTGGTATACTGTGCAGTATTGGTGCTTATCGGGACCGAGTGACTTCTGTTGGAGTAGACATTGATAACGGAACGACTGGGAGTTTTATATTCTTTTTGGGGTGGCGATCACTCTAAGTGCGGTACTCAAAGCAACGGGTACAAGTCTTTATCTAGCACAAAATTTTGCTGGATTTGTTCAGGGCTGGCCAGTTATTTTAGTTATTGGTGCTGTTATTTTCTTCGTTATATTTTTAACCGAGCTATCATCAAATACAGCAACAGCGGCGTTATTTGTGCCTATCTTCTATAGTGTCGCATCAGAAATGAACATAGCACCCTCTATATTAGTGCTTTCTTTAGCGCTAGCTGCTT
>NW_014582655.1:0-1671 GCF_000485595.1 Priapulus caudatus
TACCCTGGGTACGGTTCTATATATCGGAACGTACCCTGCATGGTAACTATCTGATATGGTTAGGGTTAGGGTTAGGGAGTAGGCGTAGGCGACTCCCTAGACTCGTTAGTGGAGTAGGCGCGGTACGGTCCGGCATATTAGATAGTACCAGCCTTGGGTACGGTTCGATATATCGAACCGTACCCAGAGTACGTTCCGGCAGTACCCAGGGAGACATAGACCCTGGCAGCCGCACTGTTATATAGATATACGCATCTAATATCTTGTGACGCTGAATTCCCCAAGGTCATTAAATACAGATGTTCTTGCTCTGGAATTGCAACGTGAATTACAAACGTGAACTTAATTGTTGTTGCACCAACATTCCACGCACTGTTAGTGTTGTTGCCAGTGTAGACGAAAAATGTTTAATGACTTCATTAAGCAAATGCAGCAAGCAAAGAACGAAGATTAATGAATAATTAATTCGATGTGATTGCCATATTCGATATTGGCTTTTTTATCTTTCCATATTTTAATACGTATATATGGGTTAATTAATAAACCATGTAACAATTTAGTGTAATTGCATTCTCGACGTATATATGTGTTGCCCATGGTAATTAACAGATTTTTGCACACGAACATGATCATTCTTCAAAGTCCCATATTGGACTGCAACGAAAAAATTCGTCTGCACAGTCTACAAAGAACATTCGATAAATATTCCGTACAATGAGATAATTTTATGTTATTACTTCTATTTTAACTAGTTAAAATCGGTTAAACATGAAGAGGAACTATATAATAGTAGGTATATATGTAAACACTACAGGAAAACTACATAAAAACTTATTTTAATGCTAGGCTACATACCAAAAAAACATATTTTGGCGGCGTGTGTCAAGATGATTACTGATTGTGGAATGTATATGGTTCTTTGTGTGATCGCTAGAACGCAAATGCTTAGTTTACGCTGGCGTTTTGGTTTTCAGCAAACAATGTTAGCTAACTTCTGATTAAAATAGTTTTTCTCTCAAGTTAGCATTTGTGCTTAGCATCTTAACATTACGTAATGCGGAAATACATGAGTAAAAATTTTATACACGATTTTGGCGGTTAACAAAAAGCCCTTTGGTAGAATTTTATATGACACGCCACTACTGCCATGATGTCGGACACCGATGAAAGCTCGAGTCAAAATCGCTCGAAAAAACCCAAATTGTTTTCAGAAAACTCGGAAGATACGACATGTTCCAACGATGACATTGTACGTATAGTGTGTGACCTTTGTCGTGTACGTGAGAATAAAACTAAAAACTAATTTCAAGCCGCAAAATTCAAACGGACACACGCGCCATGAAATCCTTTGCCGAATGATTGAATGTTTGTTATTGTTTCTTGGACTGTGTTTAAACTATTGACTCTAAGTTTATGCTTAATTTATAGCCCTGCGTTTTATCGAATCGTACGAATAATTAATAATTTGTTAATATTATAGCCCTGCGTTTTATCTAATCGTACTAATAATTAATAATTTGTTAAGAACCACGCCATCACGTACCATCTTCATCACAGGCACTTGGAACGTCTCAATAAAAAAATGAATGGTAGGCCTAAATAAACACGAAATGTACCAAAGTCTTAATGTTTCTCTACTCTATTTCGCCTATAATCACCTGTAAATGCCGG
>NW_014582655.1:1868-4290 GCF_000485595.1 Priapulus caudatus
CCGGCATTTACAGGTGATTATAGGCGAAATAGAGTAGAGAAACATTAAGACTTTGGTACATTTCGTGTTTGTTTACCATTAATTTTTTTTATTGAGACGTTCGAAGTGCCTGTGATCTTCATGAGCATCCTTCACAGTCAAAGGAGTGTAAGGAATAAGGAGTTCAAATCAAGTTAATACACTGATTTTAATGATGTTGCAGTGTTATATATCTCGTGTTCTTGAGACATTCGAATACAGATTCCAACGACTGTCTTGCTTGTTACATTACATACATTACAGGAGCGTGTAGAGGCTAATAGTCCAGCCATAATTCTCCTCTTCTCGACTAGTGGCGCCACCTCTTGGGCGTACAAAGAATAAACATTACATTAACGTTTTCCAGTTATCTTACAGGCAGATGAGTGCCAATGGGGACGTAAATGAACCACTGAGGGCGCAACAACAACAAAAACTCTAGCTGTGACCACCCTCTGTACCATTCGGCTAAAAGGCTAACTACCTGGCTTTACCCAAGCTAGGTCACACCCCAAGTCTGAAATGAAGTAAAAACAACGGCCCAAGGATATAAGAGCTGTCCACATTTGCACATGTCGCACATTGCGAAATTGTGGTCAGCGCTTAATTGTATCCTTGAAGTTGAACCAAAACAACAGACTCTGAGACAATGATAAGACAACGCTAAAAACGCTACTAACAGGAGCAGTGAAAAAAATACACGGGGGCTCGGGGCGATTTAGCCCCCCGAAATGCCAAAAAGAGCCCCGGAAATGCCAAAAAGAGCCCCCGTAAATTTGCATAGATTTCAATGCAAACCAAATTTTAGAGTGCTATTTTCATGCACGCGAGTTTAAAAAGTAGCCCCCGAAAAATGCATTTTTATTTTTTCCCTGAACAGGAGTCTATCAATATATTGATCAATCTATTGATAGACTCCTGGAGCCCGTTGTCAGAAACAAAATTAGTCTTAACATTAGTCTTAACAATAACATTTTCTCGTAGCCCGTCAACAGCGCTTTGTTTCGTATTGTTATCAGGAAATCTGCTACGATTTTTCATTCAGGTAACTTTGCAGCGTTTCTGTCGACGGTCTAAGAGAAAAGGTTAATGTTAAGACTAATTTTGTTTCTGACAACGGGCCCCTGATACTAATACGAACTAAACTAAAGTTCCTATTCTGGCCGCAGTGCTACGTACAATGCTACAATATAGTTATGTAATTTACAGATCAGTACAGCATAGTACATACAGTACTGTACAGTATATTATTGTACAGTGCAGATATATATTACAGATCAGTACAGCATAGTACAATACAGTACAGTACCGTACAATATAATATAATACAGTTCTGGCTGGCACCTTACAAGTTACTGCCAGAACTTCAAACAAGTAAAGCCAGTGCACTACTGGCATCACGTAAGCATCTTCTCGAATGTTCAATTGTTTCAGGACGACGTGTCGAGCATCGGCAGCGCCCCCACGACGGACGACAATCGCAGCGACACGCCCAACAATGGTCGTAGAGGGCGCTGGCAGAAGCGGCGGGCGAAGGGAATTCCGCAGAAGCTCGGCTACAAGTGCACAAACTATCTCAAGGTGGCGCCACTAGCTGATTGGCTGGAGAGTCTCGGCCCGTGTTTTCGTCATTCTACCTTCGCTGTCTCTCTCTCCCCTAGATCGCTTGCCCGTACTCTGTCCCCTTCTTGTTGCAGGGTGCAAAATTAACGGGAGTCCGGAGTCAAATACTCCTTGATTTGACATATGCAGGAGTCTGTGTGACTCCCTGAAAATTCTGCCATACTAACTAGTTTGTTCCAGAGCACGGCCTCGCGGAATTACCGTATTTATTCAGCAAATGTCCAAAGAAAATGACGTGTAACCGCATGAATCTTCAAAATAAGCACGTGTGTTATTGTTAATATCTTTAATTTTGAACTTCAGACTGCGGACTCCATCATTTTGCTACGGACTCCCTTTTTTTGAGGGTACGGATTCCCTTGTTCAAAAGTTAATTTCTACCCCTGTTGTTGTAATTTTTAGCTCATCTGACATAGTCAGATGCAGCTTGTAGAATCGAATGATTGTCCGTCCGTGCGTGCGTCCGGCCGTCCGTCAACAGTTGGGCACAAATCATAACCGCTCGACGTACGGTCACGATATTTGGGACGTGGGAGGGTAATCCGAAAACGAGTTGGGATGTTGAAGCTGGGGGTCAGAGGTTAAAGGTCAAGAGGTGTAAAAGAAGGGGGAACATTCCCTCCTTAACTTAAGGTATAGGGAGGAAATGCAGAATTGTGGCACAAATCTAAACGGCTCGACCTAGGCTCGTGATAGTCGGTGTATAGCATCATGGTAGGAAAAGCGATTACTGTGCCGAAATTGGAGGTCACAGGTCAAAGGTCAATGGGGCACAGGACAG
>NW_014582655.1:5916-7402 GCF_000485595.1 Priapulus caudatus
TCAGCGGAAGGTCCGGTCTTAATACTCTACTCACGTCAGTTACGTCGCCACGCCCACCAAAAAACATTCGAGCACGCACAATACAACTGGCCGCGGTACTCACCAACCCGTACTCTTATACAATGTGGCCCATCGTGCGTCTATCGCCTGAACCCTCTGTGGGGTCTCCCCCACAAGCCACGTCGAACACTGGTGAAACCGTATGGTACAATTAACGCAGTACAGAGGTACAACCCGTACTCTAGCGCTATCGCCACTAATACTCTCCAGTCTCGGCACCACGCCCGAACGTCAGCCAAGGCCCTCTCCACTCTACCTATGCTGCATACAAGTGAACTCACGCTACATGCTGCGGGCCTTATACCTCCCGTCAGACTCCCGCTCACTGATAATCGAGTGCTTAACTCTCTACGACGCGCCGAGACAGGAGAACCTCGAGTGCTACCTCTGCTAAACGCGCCACAATACACTCCATTGTACCCTCAGCCAACTCCCGGGACAGAAACCACAACCGTGTGCCTTCGCCGTGACGCGCCGCCCCACCCCATCCACAAGCCGATTCGCTGTTTATTTCTCCCGCAGCGCAAGAGGAAATAACATTACCGCCACTAGAGCTGGGGTGGCTAAGCCCATCCAAAATGGCTGCCCCCATGTACGGCGAAGCTTGAGCTATCCTAACAACAACAATTGGTGAAGCCAGCGCAAAACACTAACTCAAATACGCACACTAACTAGACACCGGGACCTCACAAATCAATTATAACAATCTACACAGACACGGAAACATTAACCATATACCCTGCCCGGTGGTTCCCAGTGAGCTACCTCACAATTACCTAGCTGGACCGTGGTTGACCGGTGCCAAGCTAAATGCCGACCGCCCACAACAATCCAGGCACACCACACCAAGTAATCAACTTGACCAAAACTCAAGTTGGTCACACAAGGTTTTACTGCTGGCCAGGTCACCCACCGTATAAATGTAAATAATATATATATAGTATTTTATATATTATTTAATATATATTTACTATATATATAATATATAAACCTCATATATGACTATTTAATCATACTACTATATATATATTATAATGAATTTACTATATAGTATATATTATTTATATACATATATGCATTCGTTTCAGAATTACGTTGGACACGGGAGCTCGATAAACGAACTCAAGTTCCATCCGACGGATCCTAACCTGCTGCTCTCTGCCAGTAAAGGTGAGATCCTGCAGCAGGCAATCGCGTGCTCGTAACACTGGCGGCCATCTTTGGCTAATCGTGACAACAATCAAGAGCAAGAGCACAACAACAAAAGCAAGAGCACAACACAACAACAAGTAACAAGCAAGAGCACAACACAACAACAAGCAACAAGCAACAAGCAAGAGCACAACACAACAACAAGCAACAAGCAACAGCACAACACAACAACAAGCAACAAACAAGAGCACAACACAACAACAAGTAACAAACA
>NW_014582656.1:0-984 GCF_000485595.1 Priapulus caudatus
CGTAGTACATAGTACGTAGTACATAGTACGTAGTACGTAGTACGTAGTACATAGTACATAGTACATAGTGCATAGCGCGTATTACGTAGTACATAGTACGTTGTACATAGTACATAGTACATAGTACATAGTACATGTACATAGTACATAATACATAGTACATAGTATACGTACTATGTACTACGTACTATGTACTATGCACTATGTACTATGCACTATGTACTATGTACTATGTACTATGTACTACGGTACATGGTACGTAGTACATAGTACATAGTACATAGTGCATAGTGCGTAGTACGTAGTACTTAGTACATAGAACATAGTACATAGTACGTTCTACGTAGTACATAGTACATAGTACATAGTACATAGTACGTAGTACATAATACGTAGTACATAGTACGTAGTACTATGCACTATGTACTATGCACCTACTACATAGTACATAGTACATAGCACGTAGTACATAATACGTAGTACGTGTACTACGTACTATGTACTACGTAATATGTACTACGTACTATGTAGTACGTACTATGTACTACCTACTATGTACTACGTACTATGTAGTATGAACTACGTACTATGTACTATGTACTATGTACTACGTACTATGTACTACGTACTATGTAGTACGTACTATGTACTACGTAGTATGTACTACGTATTATATACTACGTACTATCTAGGATGAACTACGTACTACGTACTATGTACTATGCACTATGCACTATGCACTATGTACTACGTACTATGTAATATGTACAATGTACTACGTACTACGTACTATTTAATATGTGCTATGTACTATGTACTATGTACTATGTACTACGTACTATGTACTATAGTACGTAGTACATAGTACGTAGTACATAGTACGTAGTACATAGTACGTAGTACATTGTACATAGTACGTAGTACGTAGTACATAGTGCTATGCACTATGGTGCATAGTACATAGTACGTACTTCATACTACATA
>NW_014582656.1:2015-2807 GCF_000485595.1 Priapulus caudatus
ACTACGTACTATGTACTATGTACTATGTACTACGTACTATGTACTACGTACTACATAGTACGTACTATGTACTACGTACTATGTAGTATGAACTACGTACTACGTACTATGTACTATGTACTACGTACTATGTACTACGTACTACGTACTATGTACTACGTACTATGTACTACGTACTACGTACTATGTACTATGTACTATGTACTACGTACTATGCACTGTGTACTATGTACTATGTACTATGCACTACGTACTACGTACTACGTACTATGTACTATGTACTACGTACTATGTACTATGTACTATGTACTATGTACATGTACTATGTACTATGTACTGTGTACAACGTACTCTGTACTATGTTCTACGTACTACGCACTATGCACTATGTACTATGTACTACGTACTACGTACTATGTACTATGTACTACGTACTATGTATTGTGTACTACTTATTATGTACTACGTACTTTTAAGTATGAAGTACGTACTATGTACTATGCACTTTGCATTATGCACTATGTACTACGTACTATGTACTATGTACCATGTGCTATGTACTATGCACTACGTACTACGTACTATGTACTATGTACTACGTACTATGTACTATGTACTATGTACTATGTACATGTACTATGTACTATGTACTGTGTACAACGTACTCTGTACTATGTTCTACGTACTACGCACTATGCACTATGTACTATGTACTACGTACTACGTACTATGTACTGCGTACTATGTACTGCATACTATGTACTGCGTACTATGTACTGCGTACTATGTACT
>NW_014582656.1:3883-5600 GCF_000485595.1 Priapulus caudatus
TGTACTATGTACTACGTACTACGTACTATGTACTATGTACTATGTACTATGTACTATGTACTACGTACTACGTACTACGTACTATGTACTATGTACTATGTACTACGTACTATGTACCACGTACTATGTACTACGTACTATATTGTATGTACTACGTACTATATTGTATGTACTATGTACTATATTTTATGTACTACGTACTATATTGTATGTACTATGTACTATGTACTATATACTACGTACTATGTACTACGTATTACGTACTACTTACTACGTACTATGCACTATGCACTATGTACTATGTACTATGTACTATGTAGTATGTACTGCGTACTACGTATTATGTACTACGTACTACATACTATGTACTACGTACTATGTACTACGTACTATGTACAACGTACTATGTACTACGTACTATGTACTACGTACTATGTACTACGTACTATGTACTACGTACTATATAGTATGTACTATGTACTGTGTATTATGTACTACGTACTATGTACTACGTATTAGGTACTACGTACTATGTACTACGTACTACGTACTATGTACTACGTACGTACGTAATACGTAGTACATGGTACGTAGTTCATAGTACATAGTACATAGTACATACTATATAGTACGTAGTTCATAGTACGTAGTACGTAGTACATAGTATGTAGTACATAATACGTAGTGCATAGTACATAGTACGTAGTACATAGTACATAGTACATAGGACCTAGTACATAGTACGTAGTACATAGTACGTAGTACATAATACGTAGTACGCTGTACATATACGTACTATGTATTATGTACTACGTACTACGTATTATGTACTATGTACTATGTACTATGTACTACGTACTACGTACTATATACTACGTACTACATAGTATGTACTATGCACTATGTACTATGCACTACGTACTACGTACTATGTACTATGTACTGTGTACTACGTACTACGTACTATGTACTATGTACTATGTACCATGTGCTATGTACTATGCACTACGTACTACGTACTACGTACTATGTACTATCGTAGTACTAGTACATAGTACATAGTATAGTACATGTACTATGTACTATATGTACTATGTACTATGTGTAGTACATAGTACGTAGTACGTAGTACATGTACATAGTACATAGTACATAGTACATTGTACGTAGTACATAGCATGTAGTAGATAGTACGTGGTACATAGGGCATAGTACATAGTGCGTAGTACATAGTACGCAGTACATAGTACGTAGTGCATAGTACGTAGTACGTAGTACATAGTACATAGTGCATAGTGCGTAGTACGTAGAACATAGTACATAGTACAGAGTACGTTGTACATAGTACATAGTACGTACTACGTACTACGTACTATGTACTATGAAATACGTACTATGTACTATGTACTACTTACTATGTAACTATGTACTATGTACTACGTACTATGTACTATGTACTACTTATTATGTACTACGTACTATGTACTACGTACTATGTAGTATGAAGTACGTACTATGTACTATGCACTATGCACTATGCACTATGTACTACGTACTATGTACTATACGTAGTACGCAGTACATACTACATAGTACATAGTACGTAGTACATAGTGCATAGTGCATAGTACATAGTACGATTATGTACTACGTACTATGAACTATGTACTATGTACTATGTACATAGTGCATGGTACTATGCACTATGTACTATGTA
>NW_014582656.1:7141-7401 GCF_000485595.1 Priapulus caudatus
CATAGTGCATAGTACATAGTACGATTATGTACTACGTACTATGAACTATGTACTATGTACTATGTACATGTACTATGTAATATGTACTGTGTACAACGTACTCTGTACTATGTTCTACGTACTACGCACTATGTACTACGTACTACGTACTACGTACTATGTACTACGTACTACGTACTACGTACTATGTACTATGTACTACGTACTATGTATTGTGTACTACTTATTATGTACTACGTACTTTTAAGTATGACTAAATG
>NW_014582657.1:0-7400 GCF_000485595.1 Priapulus caudatus
AGTGCACAGTGCATAGTGCACAGTGCATAGTGCATGCATAGTGCATAGTGCATAGTGCATAGTGCGTAGTGCGTAGTGCGTATGCATAGTGCATAGTGTATATTGCATGGTGCATGGTGCATACACTGTAGTGCATAGTGCATAGCGCATAGTGCATAGTGCATAGTGCATGGTGCATAGTGCATACTACGTAGTGCATAGTGCATAGTGCATCGTGCATCGTGAATAGTGCATACACTGTAGTGCAGAGTGCATAGTGCATAGTGCATAGTGCATAGTGCATAGTGAATAGTGCATGGTGCATGGTGCATAGTACCTAGTGCATAGTGCATAGTGCATAGTGCATAGTGCATGGTGCATTGGGCATAGTGCATAGTACATTGTGCATGGTGCATAGTGCATGGTGCATGGTGCATGGTGTATAGCGCATAGTGCATAGTGCATAATGCATAGTGCATAGTGCATAGTGCATAGCGCATGGTGCATGGTGCATGGCGCATGGCGCACAGTGCACAGTGCATAGTGCATAGTGCATAGTGCATAGTGCATAGTGCATAGTGCATAGTGCATAGTGCCTAGTGCATAGTGCATAGTTCATGGTGCATGGTGCATGGTGCATAATGCACGATGCATGGTGCATGGTGCATGGTGCATGGTGCATGGTGCATGGTGCATGGTGCATGGTGCATGGTGCATGGTGCATGGTGCACGGTGCACGGTGCACGGTGTATAGTGCATAGTGTATAGTGCATAGTGCATAGTGCATAGTGCATAGTGCATGGTGCATGGTGCATGGTGCATAGTGGATCGTGGATCGTGGATCGTGCATAGTGCATAGAGCATCGTGCATCGGACTGCATAGTGCATAGTGCATGGTGCAGCAGTGCATAGTGCATAGTGGTCATGGTGCATGGTGATTACACTGTAGTGCATAGTGCATAGTGCAGAGTGCATAGTGCATAGTGGCATAGTGCAGTAGCGCTTAGTGGCATTGTGCATAGTGGGCATAGTGGCATCATGGCATAGTGGGCATGTGGCATAGGTTGGCATAGCGCATAGTGGCGCATAGTGCATAGTGCATAAGTGCAATAGTGCATTACGTGGCATAGTGCTACACTGTAATGTAGTGCAGAAGTGCATAGTGCCGATAGGTGATAGTGCATAGCGCAATAGTGCATGAGTGGGCATAGCTGCATAGTGCATTAGTGCATGGTGCCCATAGTGCTAGTGGCACTAGTTTCATAAGTGGCATTTGTGCGCCATCAGTGGCGATAGTGCATACTGCATAGTGCATTAGTGCATAGTGGCATACACTGTAGTGCATTAGTGCGGGAGTGGGCATCGTGCATGAGTGCCTAGTGCATAATGCATAGTGCATTAGTGCATAGTGCGATAGTTCATGGTGCATGGCTGCAATGGTGCATTAATCATGAATGCATGGTGCATGGTGCTGGTGGGCATGGTGGCATGCGTGCATGGTGCATGGTGGCATGGTGTGCAATGGTGCACGTCGCCGGTGCACAGTGCAGCAGTTGCATAGTGCATAGTGGCATAGTGCATAGTGGCAATAGTGCATAGTGCATACACTGTACGTGCATAGTTCAGGAGTGCATAGTGCGCATAGTGCATGAGTGCATCGTGGCATGGTGGGCATGGCTGCATACAGCTGTAAGTGCATAGTGCATAGCGCATAGCGCATCAGCGCATAGTTCATAGTGCATTAGTTTCATAGTGCATATTGCATAGTGCATGGTGATGTGCATACTGCGTAGGTGGCATAGTGCGATAGTGCATCGTGGCATCGTGAATAGTGCATAGCACTGTAGTGGCAGAGTGGCAGAGTGTCAGAGTGCCATAGTGCATAGTGGCATGGTGCATGGTCCATGGTTACATGGCGGCATAGTGCATAGTGTCATGGTGCATGGTGCATAGTGCTAGTGCATAGGTGCATAGTACCGTAGTGCATATGTGGCATAGTGCATAAGTGCATGGGTCATAAGGCAATAGTGCATAGTAACATGGTTGTCATGGTGCATACGCTCGCATGGTGCATGGTGCGGCATGGTGTATAGCGCATCCGTGCATGTGCATAATGCCATAGTGCAAGTGCTAGTGCATAGGTGCATGGTGCATGGTGCCCTGGCGCATAGTGCAACAGTGCACAGTGGCATAGTGCATGGGGCATGGTGCATAGTGGCATATGTGCATAGTGCACTAGTTCATAATGCATAGTGCATAGTGCCTAAGTGCATAGTGCATAGTGCCATAGTTGCATAGTGCATAGTGCAGAGTGCATAGTGGCAATAGTGCATAGTTTCATGGTGCTGGTGCATGGTGCATACTGCACGGTGCATTGGTGCCTGGTGCGTGGTGCAGTGGTGCATAGTGCATAGTGCATAGTGCATGGTGCATCGGTGCATGGTGCAGTGGTGCAAGTAGTGGATGCGTGGATCGTGCTGCATAAGTGCATAGTGCATCGTTGGCATAGTGCGTAGGTGCGTAGTGCGTAGTGCGTAGTGCATAGTGCGCACTAGTGCATGGTGCATGGGTGCATACGACTGTTTAGTGCATAGTGCATAGCGCATCAGTTGCATAGTGCATAGGCATAGTGCATAGGGCATAGTGAATGGTGCATGGTGCATACTGCATAGTGGCATGGTGCATAGCTGCCCTAGTGCATAGTGCAATAGTGCTACTGGTGGGCATAGGGCATAGTGCATAGTGCATAGTGCATAGTGCATGGTGGCACGGTGGCATAGTGCATAGTGGCATGGTGCATGGTGCCTGGTGCATAGTGCATTAGAGGCATAGTCGGCATAGTGGGCCTAGTGCATAGTGCATATAGCTGCACTAGTGGAGTCGTGGCATCGTGCATAATGCAGTAAGTGGCATAGTGCATAGTGCATACACTGTCAGTGCATAGTTGCAGGAGTGCATTAGTGGCATGTGGCATAAGCGCATAGGCGCTAGCTGCAAGTGCGATAGGTGCCATAGTGCATGGTGGCATGTGCGCAGTGGTGGCATGGGTGCCCTAGTGCATGTGGCATAGTGCGATCGGTGCATAGTGGCATAGTGCAGTGGTGGGCATAGTGCATACAGCTGTAGTGCATAGTGCATAGTGCATAGTGCATAGTGCATAGTAGCCGGCATATTGCATAGTTGCATCAGTGCAGAGTGGCAATACGTGCATGGTGGCATTGTGATACTGATAGTGCAGTAGTGCATAGGTGCATAATGCATTGTGCACTCGTGCGTAGTTGCATACGATGTAGTGCATAGTGGCAGAGGTACAGAGTGCATAGTTGCATAGTGCATAGCGCATAGTGCATAGTGGCATAGTCGCATAATGCATTAATGCATAGTTGCATAATGCATAATGCATACTGCATAATGCAGTAGGTGCATTGTGCATAGTGCATAGTGCATACACTGTAAGTGGCATAGTGCAGAGTGCATAGTGCATAGTGCATAGTGCACTTAGTGCATTGGTGCATAGTGCATGGTTGCATACTGGGCATAGTGCATGTGCATTGTGCATACCACTGTAAGTGGCATAGTGCAGTAGTGCATAGTGCGATAGTGGCATAGCGCATTATTTTTGCAGTAGTGGGCATGTGCGAGTGCATGAAGTGTCATGGTGGCTTGTGCCATACTCGCATAGTGCATAGTGCATAGTGGATATGCACCTTGTGCATCGTGCGTAGTGCCATACACTGTAGTGCATGAGTGGCAGAGTGCAGAGTGGCAGTAGTGCATAGTGCATAGCGCATAGTGGCATAGTGCATCGTGCATAGTGCATAATGCAATAATGCATAGTGGCATAATGCATAAGTGGATAATGCATAGTGCATAGTGCATAGTGCATAGGTGCATACACTGTAGTGCATAGTGCAGAGTGGCGGTAGTGCACGTGCCATAGTGATAGTGCATAGCGCCTAGTGCCTAGTGCTAGTGCAATAGTGCATAGTGATGGTGCATAGTGCATAGTGCATAGTTCATAGTGGCATTGTGCGGCATAGTGCATTAGTGCATTATGCCATAGTGCATAGTGCAGTAGTGCATATCACTGTAAGTGCATAGCTGGGCGGAGTGCATATGCATCGTGCAATAGTGCATAATGTGCATAGTGCCATAGTCATAGTGCATAGTTCATGGTGCATGGTGGCATGGTGCAATAATGGCCTGATGCATGGGTGCATGGCTGCATTTTGTGTCATGGTGATTGGTGCGGGTGCTTATTTGGTGTTGCATTGGTGCATTGTGCACGGTGGCACGGTGCACAGTGCTATCAGTGGCATTATGTGGTCAAGTGCATATTGCCATAGTGCATAGTGAAGTGCATAGTGTCATAGTTGCCTGGTCGCAAATGGTGCATGGGTGCATAGTGGATCGTGATCGTGGATGTCGTGCATAGTGGCATAGAGCATCGTGCCATCGTGCATGAGTGCATAGTGGCATGGTGCACAGATGCATAGTGCAGTAGTGCATGGTGCATGGTGCTACACTGTAGGCATAGTCAGAGTGCAGAGTGCATAAGTGCATAGTCCAATAGTGCATAGCGCATAGTGGCAATTTGTGCCATAGTGCAATAGTGCATAGTGCATAATGCATATAGTGCATAGTGCAATAGTGCAGCGCATGAGTGCATTAGTGCATAGTTCATAAATCAGTATCAGTAGTGCATAGTGCAAATACACTGTAATGCATCGTGCCAGGAGTGCTAGTGCACGTCAAGTGCATAGTGCATAGCGCATAGTGCATAGTGGCAATAGTTGCATAGTGCATAGTGCAATGGTGGCATAGTGGCATAGTGCATAGGTTCATAGTGCATCTGTGCATGAGTGCATGTGATAACTGTGCATAGTCATAGTCATGCTGCATCGTGCATAGTGCAATACACTGTAGTGCATAGTGCGAGTGCAGTAGTGCATAGTGCATAGCGCAGTAGTGCATCAGTGCATAGTGCATAGTGGCATAGTGGTAGTGCATAGTGCATCGTGGCATAGTGCATAGTGCATAACACTGGTCGTGCATAAGTTCCAGAGTGGCATAGTGCATAGTGCATAGTGCAATAGCGCATAGCGCATAGCGCTAGCGCATAGTGCATAGTGCATGTGGTGCATGGGTGCAATGGTGCATGGTGCATGTTCGGCAATAGTGCATAGTGCATAGTGAGAATAGCGCTAGGGTGGCACGAAAAATCATAACTATCAAACCATACTCTACTGCAATAGTGCCATAGTGCATAAGTGCATAATCCATTAATGCATAGTGCATAGTGCAGTAGTGCATACACTGTAGTGGCTAGTTCAGAGAGTGCATAGTGCATAGTGACCTAGTGCTTCATAGTGCATAGCGCATAGCTGATTAACACTGGCATAGTGCAATTAAGTGGCATAGTGCATAATCCATAAATGCACATAGTGCATAGGCATAGTGATAGACAACTGTAGTGCGATAGTTCACACCAGAGAGTGCATAGTATAGTGCACATAAGCATATAGTGCATAGGCGCATAGTGCAATGAAGTGCAATCCGGTGGTGGTGCTAGTTGGGGTGCAATGGTGCATGGTGCAAGAGTACATGATGTCGAAATAGTGCATCAGTGCACATAGTGCATGCATAGTGCATACGTGGCATAGCCGGCTAAAGTGCATCAGTGCATAGGTGCAAATTAGTGCCATAGGTGCGTAGGCGTAGTGGCATAGTGGCATAGTGCAAATACTACTGCATAGTGTATGGCATAGTGCATAGGTGCATAGTGGCATACACTTCACCACATGACTGTAGTGCAGATAGTGCCATAGTGGGCATAGTTCATAGCGACATAAGTGCATAGTGCAATTAGTGCATAAGCTGCCACTGGTGATAGTGCAATACTGCATTAGTGCACTAGTGTGGGCATGCGTGCATAGTGCAAGTAGGACACACTGGCGCGCTGGTAGTGCATAGTGCACTAGAGTGCAGAGTGCACGAGAGTGCATAGTGCAGCATTAAAGCGCCACGGGGCGCATCATAGTGCATAAGTGGATAGTGGCATAATGGCAATAAGTGCATAGTGCATAGTGCTACAGAGTCGACGGATCACTGTAGTGCATAGTTCAGAGTGCATAGTGGGCATGTGCGCATAGTGCATAGTGCGACAAGTGGGCATAGCGCATGAGGTGCACAGCCGCAAGTGCAATAGTGCTAGTGCATGGTGCAATTTGGTGCAGTGTGCATTGGTGCATGGTGCACATATGCGCGATAGTGATAGTGGCAAGGTGCACAGTCCGCATTACAAAAAATGCTGGTGCAATACTGGAATACAGTTGGCAAATAGTGCATGATAGTGCATAATCATTAAATGAATGCATAAGTAACAACAATAGTGCATGGTGCAACTAGCACCGAGGTCGGCCCGGGCGGTGAGTCGGCGGGGCGCCGGCAGCGCCCAGGTAGCGGTCTGCATAGTTCGCCGCGTTGGGATGTCCGCGACGCCCGCGTGGCCGGTCGAGGTCGGAGCGAGTAGTGCAGCGGGCCTGTGGCTCGCCGCCCCGGCAGGCTAGGTCGACGCGCGGCCGTGCGCTTTGCTGGTGCCGATAGTGTCGCATTGCAGGCAAGTGCAGCGTCGCAGGGATCCGGAAGTAGTGCAAGCCGTAGGTGGCCACCGCCGGGATGCCGCGTGCCCACCGCTGCGCGAACGGCTCCCGCCGTGCGTGCGACGTGCGGTGGCCGACCCCGGCGCCGCGCCTGGTTCCCGCGCGGAGTTATGCGATCCACTGTGCGCATCGGCGAGCATCGTGCATAGTCGCGAGCTAGTGCGGACACTAGGTGCACGACTAGTGGCACCGGCACGTCTCGCGAGTGGCATAGTGGAGCAATGCATGTGGACGAGTGCATAGCGCATGTGCATCATTGGAGTAGTGCATAGTGGCATAGTGCAGTGGTGCGAAGAAGTGCGTAGTGCGGGGCTAGTGCATTAGTGCATAGCGTGCATAAAGTGGTGGCAGTGGTGGCATAGTTACATTGTGTAGTGCATGGTGCAGTAGTTGCATAGTCGAGCGGGCTCGCCGGAGTAGGTGGCATAGCGCGTGTGCATAGTGCATAGTGCACATAGTCATGGTGCATGAATAGTGGCACTAGTGCATGGTGCATAGTGCATAGTGCATAGTGCATTGGTGCATTAGGTGCCCCCGCTGCTAGTGCATAGTGCAGTGAGGTGCCTAGTGCGTATTCGCGTCGTTAGTGCCGAGTAGGGTGTGCAATAAGTGCATGTGGCATGGTGCAGTGCGGTGCATACTGAACTGTAGTGCATTGGTGCATACCAATGCTAGCGCATAGGTGCACATTAGCGCATAGTCACTATTGCAAATAGTTAGTGCATGAGTGCATGGGTGCAGTGTCGTCGCGTCCGGGCA
>NW_014582658.1:0-5301 GCF_000485595.1 Priapulus caudatus
CTACCTCCCGTGTACCAACTCGATCCCCCTCCTGAAAAGATCGTAGCAATCCAACCCACTGACACTACTCACCTCCGCCTGCAACCCAACTGCAAACAGACACTGCCATAAATCACGCAATCACCTTCGCGCCAGAAGGCCTCGTCAAATAGAAGCCTCCTCCAACTACCTCTCTCTCGCGTCACAAATGGTAATCAATATCACTAATAGATACGGTATATCGCCTCCCTGAAATACAATAAACAACAAACTCACAATAATATACTACTCCAACTTACAATATCAATAATCTTGATGTTCTGCCGATCCGTCATGTTTCGTCATGTATCTCGTCATGTTTATGATCGTTCCTCGTCCTCGGTCTTGATCCTCTGCGCTGCTTCTTGCTGATCTCCGATGCAATAATTGATAGTCGGTCTAATTGTCATAATCTCTGGGGCTTGTGGGTCATTTGAACTTCTCTTCTCTCTCTCAATAATGACCAACTGTTTTGCCCAAGTTCAGCGCAAACCACTCTCCCGATAATTTGCTAACACGATTAGTGTTTTGTGTTAACAAATATTGTTCTCAAAAACAAATTTGAGTCTCTATTCTGTGATTTGCCCGTTGCATTTCCGCTGAGTATTGGAAGTCACTGGATGTGATGATTAGTTTCCCTTCCTCCTCCTTGCAAAATGGTGTAGGACTGTCGTCTGAGTGTCCTGCGTGACAATATTCAACTCCGTTGCAGCGGAAGATTGCGTCCCGATGCGCTCTGCTCTCATCATGTCCTGTATCTGCAACTAATTTCGAATCACCGGACAGTAGACTTCTCGCTAACCGATATCGACATGACCCATGCCGCTTATATATGCGTGGCACGACATGTTATCAAAAGCAATCCTATGTAATACCCACACATTCGCAAAAATCTATATGCAAGCATGACCGCACTTTACTAACACAACGCATGCCTACCCTAATCATAACATTTTAATTCATTAAGCCCCTTTAACCCGCTCCCATTCTCGTAAGCCATTTTAACTCCCCTTTACTCTACCCACTATCATTATTCCTACACTATAGCTAACTTAAATACACGTCGCACCATGGTCCCGATCCTAGAACATCAATGCTACCCAGCGAATATTCAACTGCACGGTTGATTAATCATAATACAGCATATCATCCTCACTGAATACAATAACTAGCAGACTGCACTTCAATATATCTACACTATTTGCAACTGCTACCCTTCATAACCTCTCTAACTCACTCACCATAACACAGTGCATTGCCATTCAAACGACTTATCAACATCCACTGACTCTGTAAATGTTCTAATTCAACTGACCTGACACTGCACCCTGCATTCACTTCACCGTAACTTGTGTTGCCATATAAACGTGTGTCCTTACCATCTCTCGTCCGTGACTACGTTATACTAAACCTGCTCCTTCACTCTCCGAGTGCTGTCACACTCCACAAAGGAAATGTAAGCGCTGACTCCCAGAAGTGCGTGGATTCCCGCAGCCGAAGGCGGATTATGGACTCTAAACGCTTTCTATACCTGCTTTTCTTGCAAGCGATTATTGATCTGACAAATTGGCGATGACGGCAAACTACTTCCTAAAACGACAGTAAACAACTGCAACAAATGCAACTATCCCTATTAATATGATCAATGATAAACTGTTAGAACTGATGTCAACTGCTTGCGAACCTTCATCCCTTTAAAATCAAGGATGAGATTGATATTTAATTTTTCAGCTGCAATTTTAATTGGCCAACCAGAGAGCGAAGCAATGGGAGGACGTCGTAGTCGAATGCCATGCTAAGGGTTCCCATGGTGCTGGTTGGTACCGTAGGTAATAGGTGTGTAAAATTGTGTCAGTTTATTTATGTGGGCGAGCGCGAAGATGTGTTTCATGAAGACTGTTGAGTGTGGATAAACGGTACAATCTTTAATATTCATCGCTCACTGTGTGGTCAGCATCGCGCAACGAGACAAAAGAACCGCGCGACGAGCCGCGGCGACGCCGCGCGTGCTCTCGCGACGCCAGCACCAGACCAATTCCCCAAACTCTCTTATCCCCTCAAAACTCTACAAACATCCTGCCCGCAATGTACCGCGTTCTCAGAGATAGCCTACCCAATTTCACACCTACTCTCCGAAACGGCTAACCTAACCCTGCTTGATCCAACCCTGACATCAATGTAAGCCCATCTGGTTGAGCGACGCTGTCTAGCTGAACTAATTGGCAAAACAACCTACCAGTCTATCTCCAGCTCAACTAATTTCAATGTACGAGCTATAATAGACGTCGTTACATTTGGGTTACACAACATGTTGGGTTGAGTAGAGCTTGGGAGAACTTCAGACTAGTGGATCGCCGTTTATACAGATGCTGGCCATCATGTACATTTCCGCGTCATAGTTTGAACAAGGTAGAAGCAGCCGAGGACGCTGAATGGCGATGATGGATCATCGTTTGTGATGAAGGTGAGTAACATGTATACGTCTTTTAGCATATGTTGTAGCAGATGTCACAATGAATTTTTTTTCTTTAGTAACCGTAGATTAGTTTGTTGTACTGGAGAAGGTTTGGACGTTTTGGCATAGCGAGATGAGAAATAGTTAGTTTGGCGTACGGGGGCGATACGTGCGATGTGAGGTTGACAGTATACAGATGTCTTTTTACCATATGTACATTTCGCGCGTACGAATGCTGAACAAGCCGAGAGAGTGGTGTGTGAGAGGCGTTTTGGGTTCTGAGCGGCGGAGCTGAGCACACGCGCGTTGCGCGTGTGCGCGTTTTATTTGTCCTCGTTTGTGGATGTGACACACAGTGAGCATGGATATTAAAGATTGTACCGTTTACCAGCAACAAGTTTGACTTTATATCTTCCATCATTTTCGACATCAACGCGCATTCCAACGTTACACTTTTGGTGCTCGGTGACAACGGACGTGGGTTAGCGAAACACGTCGTACGTACGTACTTCAATTATACTCGATCTATATACGGACCATACACAAGCGAAGATGGAGAAGGAAGAACGAGAAGAGCGGAAGTCGGGAGAGAGAACGGGGATCAAGGAAGATGGGAGAATTAGGAAGAACGACGGATCGAGAGCGCAGATGCGGGAGAGAGAACGATGGATGCAAGGAAGATGTAGAGGAAGAATGACGGGGAGCCAGACTGGCCGACGAGATGCCGATGGCGACGAGACGGAGGCTGGAGATCGGTGGAGAAGGAGGACGTTGCTGACGCCGGCGTCGTCAAGGCTTACTCGATCGGGAGAAAGGACGAAAAAAGAAGAATAGATTCCGACGAAGGCAGAGAAGGATGCAGTCTACACGAACAGGAACAAGAACCCAAGATATGACGGGACGGAAATTACTTATGAATGGGTGATGAAAGCAAACTTGTGCGGCATTTATTTCGTAATTAAAGTGAAAAGGTTAGTTATAAACTTTCAATACTGGAGGTTGTTTTTTTCTGTATACACCGATGCAAGCTCCGGCATACGGGTTTTTTATCTCTCATGACGTGTTTTAGTTCAAAAGGTGCATGTTATGTTATGTCGATGGGTGATATACTGTGCGGAGCGAATAAAACCGTTGAAATAGGAACGCCGACACAGTTATTGTTTCACAAGCTTACATGTGACATTGTATGTATGTATGTATGTACTGTTATTGTACGCGCCTTATGGTTTGTTTTTATGACTACGGTATTTTCTTCATGATATGTGCTTCTAACCGTTTTTTTGTGTGTGGAAGAATCTTTGTTGTGAACTTTGTTAGAAATTTGTGATCGTTTCTTGAATTTGTGCTAACAGTGACGGTACGTTTCCGACTATATTGTTAGACGCTGGACACGTTTTCAATCGAGTTTGATTATAGGCCAAAACAGTTCATCGAAAATATGAAATCATTTTGCGTATGTTGTGTGGCTGTATATGATAGAGTGATCACTTGAATGATTTTTGGCTGCGTATGATGGTGGAAGTACGCTGAGCCCTCAGGCCGTGTTTATTATGGCCTGTGTGCATGGGGCCGCTGTGTGCCCTGGATTATGATGATATAATCGCAGTTTATAACGTGGTTTCGGTAATGCGTATCGGCATACGCCACCGTACGTTTACAGCCATAAAATACGCAGATTGAGATAATTGGCAGCGATTATCAGAAGTTCATGCCAAATTGTGTTGAGTTTACTGATTTGCTATTGTGGTGACTTTTATCGTTAGCTTGTTTTTCTACGCTTCATATGTGAATCTCTTATTGTATTTTTGATTATTGTTATGTATTGATTGTGGGTGGTTTAAATCGGATAGAAAGACTTTTCACATGTGGGTTGAGTTAGGAGGATAATCAGGGTAGGTAATTCCTTTTTTGTAATTGGTGAGGTCAGGTTAAGTATACGAGCAGCGAGGACGCTGAAGCGATACCTACGCTAGTCATCAGTATTGGGCAAATCGGGAGATAATGTAAGACGTCTATTATACCGTACATGAATTGAGTTTGAGTGGAGAGAGACTGGTAGGTTTGTTTTAGCCATATAGTTCAGGCTAGACAGCGTCGCTCAACCAGTGGGCTACTTGATGTTACAGGGGTTGCAAGCAGGTTAGGTTAGGAGCCGTTGTCGAGAGGTAGGTTGTGAAGAATGGGGTAGGGCTTAGTCTCCTGAGAAGGGTACATGTGCGGGCAGGGATTGTTGTAGGATGTGTAGAGTTTGAGGGGAGATTGGGTCTGGTGCTGGTCGAGAGAGGACGCGCGGTCGCGCTTGTGCGCGTGTCTTTGTCTCGTTGTGCGATGTGACGACACAGTGTACAAGTTATTAAAGATTGTACAGTTTACCACACAAGTTTGACTTTATATCTTCATCATTTCGACATCAACGCCATTCCAACGCATTCCAACGTTACAATACTATGGTTGCAGAATACGGCGATAACTCTACATAGATATCTCACATATACAGAGAAATGATATATATATAATTATATATAATTTATTTACTCATATTTATATTCATATGGTTATACAGGATACGGCGAGAACTGTACTGCGATGAGACAAAGCTGCTGCCGGTGGCGCCCCCTTACGAGGACATCCCGCTGCCGGAGCTCATGAAAGACATAGAATTCAACGGCTCTAATGCGGAGTAACGAGCAGTAGGGCCACACATAGATGTCCATATATATATATATATATATATATATATATACTTATATATATATACTTATATATATAATGTATAATAATAAGCTCTAATATTTGTGAATCCACTCTGATCAGCTACTGCTGGTTTG
>NW_014582658.1:7183-7396 GCF_000485595.1 Priapulus caudatus
ATATATATATAATTATATATAATTAATTTATTTATATTTATATTCATAATATGGTTATACAGGATACGGCGAGAACTGTACTGCGATGAGACAAAGCTGCTGCCGGTGGCACCCCCTTACGAGGACATCCCGCTGCCGGAGCTCATGAAAGACATTCAATGGCTCTAATGCGGAGTAACGAGCAGTAGGGTCACACATAGATGTCCATATATA
>NW_014582659.1:0-301 GCF_000485595.1 Priapulus caudatus
CCGGTCTACGAGAACAAGTTAGGATTGATTTTGTTTCTGAACAACGGGCCCCCAGTTTAGCAGCAACACACAATACACAAACACAGCGAATGCGGCAAACATAATAATTTTAATCGTCCGAACATGTTTCTAGTCTAGTTAACACGTTATGCTATTACTCGTTTATGTTCAACGTTTTATTGAAAAATTAACTTAAAAGTATTTAATAAAATCAAAAATAATAATACGTAAATAATTAAATAGTATCAAAATCTACTTTAATTGTTATAGGGTAACTATTAAACGAATATCTCTTGTGCAT
>NW_014582659.1:6917-7396 GCF_000485595.1 Priapulus caudatus
ACCAGCTAGAATAGGACCAGCTAGAGTATGACCAGCTAGGGTAGGACCAGCTAGAGTAGGACCAGCTAGAGTAGGACCAGCTAGAGTAGGACCAGCTAGAATAGGACCAGCTAGAGTAGGACCAGCTAGGGTAGGACCAGCTAGAGTAGGACCGTACTTCGCCCGCCACCAGGCAGAATAGGTTAGTTACGCCCTGCACACGCACTACACGTCGTCTGGTCTATTGTCTGCATCGCATATTTAAACAGAATCCGCCTGATTTCATTAGCAGTCTAGCTATATGCAGTCGCTCCTACCAGCAATGCAGCGCTCAGAACTCTCCAACTTGCTGCCATCGTCTGTGTTAATCCGGCAGCGCGGCTTCTTGCTATGTGCGTCTCGTATCTCTCTCTGTCTCTTTCTCTCTCTCTCTCTCTGTCTCTCTCCCGTAAACCTGCAAACAATGAACAGATTTCAAGAGTCGTGCTGTAACACGATGA
>NW_014582660.1:0-6088 GCF_000485595.1 Priapulus caudatus
CGCAGAATAAGGGCAACGACGAAGCAGCATCGTGGCAAGTTATACCGATGTAATAGCGATCGAAGATGCTGACGGAAGACAACTGCATTCAGAGAGACATAATAAACTTTACTAACATAACAACATAACTGCGATTTGGTACTGTGATTGGTCCCCACTTATATTAATTGATAGAGAGGTGCGGCGATAAGTGCTGTGAGTTAAATGATACAAAGCTGTCAATCCTCGGGCGCGGCCTCGGAATCATGGCCGCATCACGTCTAGCTTTTATAGAGGCGCTCGATGGTTGCCCAGTGCCCACTGGGTTGAATCTTGGTTGAAACTATGCCATGACGTCGATCAACGAAAATCCAATGTTTATTCAACGTCGAAATGAACAAACTTTCAAAGTTGAAACGGACGTTGTTTCAACGGTAAATATTGGTTAAAATTTTGGTGAGATTTTTGACACAAAAAATACAACGTTTATTGACGGTTGAGTGATACAACGTCTATTCAATGTTGACACTGCATGACGTTGTTGTTCAAACGATAAATATTGGTCGATATTTTATGCAACCACTTCATTATTTCAAACTATTAACATTCACGCGGGCGTTTGTACTTGTGTTTGCGAACTTGCTCTTTGTTTGCGAACTTGCTCTTTGTTTGCGAACTTACTCTTTGTTTGCGTATTTGTGTTTTGTTCATATGGGCGATGGTACGTGAGCCTCTCTCTGTAACCCTTCAGTCTCCTGGGCGACACAGCGTCATTTGGTTGAACTTCCTCCATGGTACGGCTCGGTAGGGTCGCCCTTCCGCTCCCAATTTCCCTCCAGGTGTTTGGCCCCTTCTTACTTTAGTTCCTCCTCTCGAGTCTCGCTTCCAGGTTGATTTAGGGCCTTCTCTACCAGACGTTTCCTCTTCCGGGGTTCCAGTTTCAGCGCCATGATGTCGTGTATATGTTCAGGGGTAAACCTCCTTCCGCTGTGTGTGGCCCACCAAGCCCATCATTCTCTCTTCTATTCGGTATCTCATTGGGTTCCTGCGTCGTCCTTTCCAGAGTTCTTATTTGTGATGATTGGTGCGGCGCAATAAATATTTGCTGAGCATATTCCTCATATGCATTTGGTTAAGCACAAGCTTGACCGTTTTTTAGATTACTCTTTGGCTGTTAGTTTTCCAATGTTTCACAGCCATATATAACTTGCGTCTGACATTAGAATTGAAGAATTTTTTTAATTGAGTGTGTTGAGGGTGATTAGCAAGCTTGTCTTCCTATACTTTGTTGCAGCAAATTTAAATGCGCGAGCCGTTCGCAAACTTCCCTAATTCGTCATTGGACATCTTTCTCGGGCCGGTCCGCGATACCTAGATAGGTGAAGGCGCTCCACCTCCTCAAGTTTCGCTGCCCTGCCGACAGAAACTGCGTGTCAATTGTTGTGCGGGTTTTATCTTCATTCGACTTTGTGCTTCGTAATGTTGGAGTTTCAACCCCGCACTTAGGCTGGCCCCTTCACGTGAACTAGGTTGGTCTATTTTGGTCTGAATATGGTCTTGGCGTGTGCGAGAAGCCAGCTGCCAGCATCCGTCAGCATATGTCGATAGTCCGTCAAGCAGGGTCCAAGGTGGGTGTGGCGTCTGCCGCCCAGCCGTCTGTGATGGATCACATTGCGGATGTTAACATTATTGGTGAGCGAGAGCGTGTACGATACACCATATACGCAGAAGTGTCATAATAAAGATACTCAGGCCTATATATATCATAGGACTATTATTATATGTCTATATTATATGTCTATAGTATATGTCTATATTTTATGTCTATATTATATGTCTATAGTATATGTCTATAGTATATGTCTATATTTTATGTCTATAGTATATGTCTATATTATATGTCTATAGTATATGTCTATAGTATATATCTATATTATGACATTCCTGCTATACGGGCGTGAAACGTAATGCATTATTTCCGATCTTTTGTATCTGTGTACGATCGATCGATCAGGAATAAAATTAAAACTATTTAGTTTGTATTCGCTCCTGGTATGATATATAGGTGGTCGGTTCACTGTTGATTATCAAAAGAGGTATCATCATACGTGTACGTATGATGTGGTGCGTAATTACCATTTACAAACACCGTATCTATCGATCTATTATAAAGTTCGCATCAAACGTTTCTACCAGGTCAATATAATGTTTCCCTATGTGGCGGACAATTGTTAAAAGACCAATGACATTTCAGATGTGATGAAGAAACACAATCTTAAGGAATACGACATCAAAATTGCTGATGTAAGTATATATTCTCCCACCTTAGGATTGTTATAAAACAACGACAATATTTCTGCTAAATAATTTTGACTTCAATTGGTACCTTGATTGCCTCTCATATCTTCTCAATTTACTCCGTAAAGTTGTAATAATCTATGTATGATGTGTTTCTGTTAGCTAAGGATAGATTCTATTGTTGGTTTGATGACAATAATGATAAAATTAATTACCTATAATATCAGGAGTGAATAATAGAGAATCTCTGATAATATCACAGTAGCACACGGCGTGAGTACACAGCCACACGAGATAAATTCGATTTGCGTGTGTGTATGTATATATATATATATATATATATATATATATATATATATTATTACTTTTATCAAGAGCTAATAATACATTATACATACATACATAAATACGATTCTGTGACAGAACATTTATTTTATGATGATAAAGCCATGTCATTATTCACTCTCGGTAACTGATCGAGTCGTCTTCGGGTGAATGAATGAAGCCGATATACAAACCCAGCGTAAAACTGCTGCATGTCCGAAACGTGTAAACTCTAAACCATTAATTTATGCAGAATTATTAATAAACTGCTAAAACTGTCTCAACTGGCCAGACTCTTAATGAACGCGTCACGTTAAAATTATTTACTAATGCGTGTAGTTGAAACTCAAACATAGCTACACGTCATTAGGTTTAGCATACGTATTTTTTGGGGGTTCGCATAGGCTTTAAAAAACTTGCTGAAATATGCTAAGTCATCATTCCAAGCTCGGGCAATTCACCGTCAACTTCAGTCGGCTGTTTGCTCCATAGAGACATAACAGACTAGTCACGGTCATAATGCGCTTAATAAACTCTAAAAGGGCAAAATTACAAGTTAATGTATTATTATAAGTAATTAGTAATACATATTAGTATATGTTATTAAGGTTATGCTAATATGGCAGTCTCTCGCTGAATTTACGGTATGCTCCCTCCATGGGGGGGGGCTGCCCTAATTAATTATAAACCGCACCGAATTAATTACTGTTGCTTGTCTTACTTCTGTACTTCATCCTACACTAAATCACTGAAACTCGCGGACGGTTCGGACTAGAACATTCGCGTACTGTTGGCGTTTTTTTCTTACAGTTTTTTTTTACACGTGAAGAACATTAACGCAAATCTTCGCAGAAGCAGAACGCGCTAAGAACACAAACAAAGTCTAATCCAGGTTTTTTTTCCCATTTCTCCGGCAGTAGAATAACGGGAATACTGTTGGACGCCTTAGTTAGAAGCGAGTCTTTGGCACGCTTATCGATGTATCCCGATGCCAGGCAAACGCTCCGATTTCATGCACATGCTCTCTAATCTTTCATGCCGGCGACCTTGATGACTGCCCATCATCGTACGGTGGACCGTTGTGCTAATTCCCACACAGCGTGCTTCTCAGCAGTGTGAATGTGAGAGTCGGCCGGGACAGCTGACGCGGGCAAGACGCTTTGGTATTTCGCGTTTACCTTGACGGGAATGATCATTGAAGGGTAAAGTGATCACCTATGATGGTTAGTACTATGATGCCGTAAGTGAAACTCTATATGGGTAAGTGATCTCCTTATGACGGGTAAGTGATAATTAGGCCATGTCTTGCTCGCTCACTCTTTCACGCCACGCTCTCTGTTCTCTCTCTCCTCTCTCTCACGTTCTCTCGACGCTCTCTCACTTCCGTTTCTCTCACGGCTCTCTCTCTCTCTCCTCTCTCCATCGCTCTCCCTCTGCGCTCTTCGCTCTCTCTCTCTCTCTTCTCATCTCTCTCGCCTGCTCTCTCTCCTCTCTATCTATGCTCGCGCGCGTCTCTCTCTTCCTCGGTCTCCTTCCTTTTCTCTTTCCCTTTCTCCCCTTTCTCTCTCTCTCATCTCTCTCTCCTCTCTCTCTCTCTCTGCTCTGCTTGCTCTTCCCCTCTTCAACGCACTTCTGCTCTCTCTCTCTCTCTGCTCTCTCTCTCTATCTCTCTTTCTCGTGGTGCTTGGTATGTTACCTAGCACGTAAGCTAACGATCTACCAATTATTTCAGCTGTCAATAGAAAAAAAAGAGAAGAAGGAAAGAAGCGAGGTGAAGGGGAGGGAAACGAGGAGATGATGTAGTGTGTGCGCGGCAGACAGAACCGACGTTTACATCAAGTGTCTCAAGGTCGAGAAAGGTCACGACTCTAGGTAGCTAGAGCGTGACCAATCCATTACAAACTCGACAAAATCTGCGCATGCTCGATGAAACACAGCTGCCCAACATGTTAAGGCAGTCATTGCAAGAATTAATTACCAATAAAGCATTATAACTCTGGCATGGATTACATGAACTTACATTATTACGTTTACATATGGATTACATTATATATCACATTAGATGACTGGAATGGCATGGAATTATTCTCCAACCATGAATATCCAGGCTATGAGATAACAGGAGGACATCTGTACCTTGCCTCCCACAAGGAAGCCGTTGCTTCCGTTTGCCTTCAGGCGCGCTTCCAGAATCTGCAGTGTCTTAGGCAAGATTACCTCAGCTATAGACTTGGTGAGCTCAGCCTGAGAAAGCACCAAGTATCTCACGTTAGTGCACAGAATAAGTATAATCGTAGAAGTACACACACACGACTGCCACGCATGCGCACGCACGCACACTTATCTATCAATTTATTTATTTATTTATCATATATATATATATAAAATATATAATATAATATAATATAATATATATAATATACACTAATATTAACTAATATATATATTAATATAATAATAATATAGATATAATATATAATAGATATAATATAATATAATATAATATATATATAATATAATATAATATATATATATAATATAATATCAATAAATATAATATAATATAATATAACTATATAAATATATAATATAAATAATATAATATAATATAATATAATATAATATAATATATACAACCTTTCTGGTTTCGCTCTGTGTGAATGTTGCTTCGACCGACGGCCGGAAGAGGTCGCTGCCGACTTCCACTGTCTCGTTGATGAGCCCAGCTTCCCACACGCTGTCTCCCATGAAGCCTGCGCATAGCAACCACGCGTTAACAGACGTGCAAGTCATAGTCAAGCTCACCATCGATTTCCATCAAAAATACGTCACTCGCTCTACGCACGTTTTTTTCGCTGTTTGGGCAATTTTAAATTGTATCTTACTAATCAATATCTTCAAAAAAGCACATTTGAAAAGTTTGGTTACGGGTTCGATCGATACGACTGCAGAATAAATCTCGTACGAGGTGTCGTCGTGGCGCCGCTTACAACTACACACTCCATCGTTTATACGAACAAACTAAGCTACAAACTAGTAGTTTAAACTATTGCTAACTAATTGCTATTGATACTGCATAGCCCCAAGAGCGTATTACGTATGCTTAATACGCTAAGCTTATGCGCTATGCTTAATAAGACTACTTAATATGCTCTTGATAGCACTATATTTTATCTATCCGTATTACACTCACCGAATTCTGTGGCTAGCTATTGGTTGATGGCGGAACTATGACGAAGCAATTTGCCGTCTACTGTGAGTACGGGTAGTTCTCCCTGCGCCGTCACTGTGCGAGAGAGATGTAACAGGTGTGAATATGTACAGGTGTGGATGTAACAGGTGTGAATATGTACAGGTGTAGATGTAACAGGTGTGAATATGTACAGGTGTAGATGTAACAGGTGCGAATATGTACAGGTGTAGATGTAACAGGTGTGAATATGTACAGGTGTGGATGTAACAGGTGTGAATATGTACAGGTGTAGAT
>NW_014582660.1:6685-7395 GCF_000485595.1 Priapulus caudatus
CGTCTCTCTCTCTCTCTCTCTCTCTCTCTCTCTCTCTCTCTCTCTCTCTCTCTCTCTCTCTCTCTCTCTCTCTCTCTCTCTCTCTCTCTCTCTATATATATATATATATATATATATATATATTTACACAGAGAAAACTGCTCATGCGGTGGGTGGGTGCCACGCCCTAAAACCTTATGTGCATCTGATCAAGAGTACATAATAGAATCTCTATTATGTAGTCTTGATCTGATCTATCTATCCTAATAATCCGGCAACCGAGATCACTCGTTACGCATAAAAACGACGCGGGCTGTGTATGAACGTGACCTTGGACCGTGACCTTAGACCGTGGCCGTAAATACGCCACACGTTTGTAACCGGATTAACGCGTTATTAAATGCCTACATCGAATTCGCCGGAAAAAAAATTCTGCGATAAAATAAAGCGAACTCCGGCATATAGCTATTCAACCAACGACTCTTGAAACGATTACTCAAGGATGGTCATTTTAATGTAATTACTTGGGTTATAATGGTTGGGCCAGTCTGCCATGTCGATCCGGACATCGTCAAACTGGATTCCAGCCGATGCGAACAGAACCCGGGCCGTCTCGCCACAGCAACGGGCGTTGAAGGATGACAACTTGTAGGTAGTCATACTGGTGCAATAAAACCTGTAAGATCACAGACACGATAACACGTGTGCAATGCATACAGCGACGATGCGCG
>NW_014582661.1:0-438 GCF_000485595.1 Priapulus caudatus
AGTGGACAGAGGAAGGAGTGGACAGAGAGTGGACAGAGGAACGAGTGGACAGAGGAACGAGTGGACAGAGAAGACAGAGAGGACAAAGAAGACAGAGAAGACAGAGAAGACAGAGAGGACAGATTGGACAAGGAGTAGACAGTAGAGAAGATGACATGTGTACAGCAGGCTGGGTGGAAAAGATGTAACAACAAGACGCTGGGGCATCGCGTGCCACATAGGTGGCGCCGGCGGGCACTGACCTCGTCCTCGGCGCGCGCGAGGTCGTTCTTGAGCTCGTCGATGCGCGACCTCAGCTTCTTGACCTCCAGCTCGTACTGCTCTGCACGACGGGTCGCGTGCTGCAGCTCCGTGCTCGTGTCATGCAGCAGCTTCTTAGCCTTGTGGTAGGAGTGCTTCACATCGCTGACCTCCTACACAGATGTTTATTATTATATT
>NW_014582661.1:4623-5205 GCF_000485595.1 Priapulus caudatus
CTGGACTCCCGTACTCAAAAGTTAAATTTCTACCCCTGCTATACCGTTGGATGCATGCTGACAGACGCCGCGTGACATGCACAGACAGACATCGTAACACACATGGACAGCTGCGACAAGCCGACACCATAACGGCGAGCGCAGACAAATGACAAACACAGATACAGTGGCACGCACTGACCTGCCCGACAATCACACAAATACCGTGACACCCGCCGCACATGTGAGTGCGACGTCCACACACATCACAATCCATCTCTCCAACACTTACCCACTATCACGTTAAAAAAAAACAAATAAAAAAAACGTTCGCGAGCGCGATTTTAACTAACGCCCGCGCCCGTAGATGGCAGCACGCGGGTGTCTCACCGGAAGTCTTCTAGCTCGCTCTGCAGCTTGTCGAGTTCGGTGAGCAGCTCCTGTCGCTCGCGCCGCAGCGCGTGGCTCTCCTTCGACACGCCGTCAAGCTTCATGCGGTACTGTCGCCCCTCGTCGCGCGCGCGGTTCCTCTCCGTCCGCACCTGTGTGACATAGAGAAAGCTCAGTGCTATGTACAGACCAAAAAGCTAAATATAACAAGGA
>NW_014582661.1:6750-7393 GCF_000485595.1 Priapulus caudatus
TCTCTCTCTCCTCTTCTCTCTCTCTCTCTCTCTCTCTCTTCTCTCTCTCTCTCTCTCTCTTCTCTCTCTCTCTCTCTCTCTCTCTCTCTCTCTCTCCTCTCTCTCTCTCTCTCAGTCTCACTCTCTCTGTCGCTCTTATTCTCAAGAAGGTGAAGAGTGATTTATTAATTATTATTACTGTGAGTAAGATATAAAGTGATTTTCTTATAGCATAATCTCTCGATCTTATACTAAAGGGCTTTTTATCTCATTAGTACCACTTTTCCCCGTTTCGGGATTCAGAATTCCTTTCACTCCCCACGACTAATTATTTCCGCCGATCTTCGACTTCCTTGCGCGCTTCCCTCTTCCCACCGCTGGTGCCCAGGCACCCTCTATTCTCGCCGACGCCGACACCACTGAATGCCTGCAGCAACCTTCCCCGTTATTGAAGAGCCATCCTGTAGAGGAAGCTGTGAAGCTGTCCTGTAGAGGAAGCTGTGAAGCTGTCCTGTAGAGGAAGCTGTGAAGCTGTCCTGTAGAGGAAGCTGTGAAGCTGTCCTGTAGAGGAAGCTGTGAAGCTGTCCTGTAGAGGAAGCTGCGAAGCTGTCCTGTAGAGGAAGCTGTAAAGCTGTCCTGTAGAGGAAGCTGTAAAGCTGTCCTG
>NW_014582662.1:5990-7392 GCF_000485595.1 Priapulus caudatus
TATATATATATATATATATATATATATATAAACCCAAACACACACACACACACACACACACACACACACACACACACACACACACACACACACACACACACACACACACACACACACACACACACACACACACACACACACACACTTGCACTTTTTGTGAGCTAAAACATGTCTGTCAAGAGTCTCGTGCATACTGGTGCTGACATCGGAATAACTTTGCTGACGTCGGTTCCAACTGAATAGCAGTTCCTGGCAATAGCGGTTCTATAGCTTTAGCAGTTCCTCCCTATAAATAATAGTGTCCCCCCAACATGAAATGACGGAGAGCGATTCTCCGTAACTACGTAACTGTATTAAATGATTATCAAGCACCACGTACCACTATTGATCTTGCCAGACTATATATACAATTATAGAACCCAGGGCTATAAAATACTAAACTACTACTACATTTCACCGCGCACGGTTGGTTATTGCTCTGTTTGTATACAGTAATGATGACCCCGCGTTATGGCTTTATATATATATATATATATATATATATATATATATATATATATATATATATATATATTATTTGCTATGTTCTAGTATCTAATACAAATCATTCCTTGATCGAGGCTGTGTTTTTAATGTTCCTCGAATAGACAAGCCAGTCAGTTCAACCTTTCAGGCAACGCACAGGGAAGCTTTCAACACCAAACGAGAAGTGAACGTTTTCAAGACGTGTCGGTTCCTATTGACGGATATTTTAAATTAATCGCTTCACCATAAACGGCTATCAGTACGAGGACACCGGTGCAACGTAGCAAGCACCAATATAGTATCAAGTGCATAATAGAGTCTCTATTATATACTATTGATAGTATCTTTCTAAGCAATCGGTGCACGTATTGAGTGTGAGTTGAGTTGAAGTTCAAATGCAAACTCACCGGCTATGTATATAGTACTACGATGTATTCTGATACACAAGCAGCAATTATTTCCGCAGAAGGCACAAGTCAACAAGAATAGCACTGCCCTTGCCTTGGCGGATCAGTTTGTTAGGCAGTTACGAACATTCACGTGGTAAATTATTTAGAATGACCTTTACAGTAAATGTACATGCTTTGCAGTCTGCTCACGTGTGCTTGTGCGTTACTGAAATCTGATGAAAGTGCCCGCAATGTTAGCGCATTGCCCGCCGGCAAGGAATATCGGGTAAATGTAGGGCGTACATTGGGCAAAACGGAATATCATATCCACACGAATGTTCACAATAGCTTTCTCGGCTTAATAAACAACCTATTTGCACATCGTGTGATGTTAAACGGCATGCACACACACATATACACACACACCCACACACACACACACCCACCCCCACACACACACACACACACACACACACACACACACACAC
>NW_014582663.1:0-345 GCF_000485595.1 Priapulus caudatus
TCACATGTATCTATAGTTACCTTTACATCGCATGTATCTATAGTTACCTGTACATCACATGTATTTATAGTTACCTGTACATCACATGTATCTATAGTTACCTGTACATCACATGTATTTATAGTTACCTTTACATCACATGTATCTATAGTTACCTGTACACCACATGTATCTATAGTTACCTGTACAGCACATGTATCTATAGTTACCTGTAGACCACATGTATCTGACGTGCAGTCCTGCTCGGCACTCCAATCTCCACACTCGAGGCTATCGTCTGGACATGCGAATCCAGCGATGAGCTCTACCTCTACAGAGAAGATAACATATACACGTATAAAGCTT
>NW_014582663.1:1643-7388 GCF_000485595.1 Priapulus caudatus
ATCACCTAGCTAATAACATATTTCCTTTGGCAAATCATAGCCTAGCTTCTTGCAAAGGCAGACAACCGGGAAAGACACGTCGTACGTTACATACGTCACGCACGCGCGCACGCACGCACGCACGCACGCACGCACATACGCGCACAAGCGCACAGTGAACCTTGTGTTGCTGAGCTTACTAACATACTATTAGCGAGAGCAAGGAAAATATCGGAATTCGCACAGCGGTGGAGAACCCCGATATAAACTATAATGAAAATAAAACGCGAAATAAGCATCTCCTGCGAATTTACTCCGCGAGATCAAATACCAGCAAAATCAACATTTTAGCAATAATAAAAAAATAAATAAATAAATAAATAAATAAAAATAAAATAATAATCATTATTATTATTATTATTATTATTATTATAAATAAACAGCCTCGAACACTACATCTTACTTACGGTTCATCGTCGAAAAGTCGGAGACAACGAAACGCGAACGAAGTATTCTCGAAGACTCTGCAAAGATGCTGCTGTGAAGATGCAGCGAGAACAACGATGCAATGGAACGAGTACGCGAGACAATGTGAGAGAGAGAGGTCTGTCTCGCTCACCACCGACACTGTGCTTATATAGGCCTACACTCCCAGAATATTGACCCCCCAGCCCCGGTAATGATAGCGATTAGGTAACCTTGTCGACGCCCTCGATGATGTTGTGCTTTTCCTTTCCCACCGTTTCGCTGCGATCAAGCATGTTCGACGATTGTTCGGCCCTGCCGTCCCTGACACAAATTAGCACTGAACCGCGGCGCTGTGTCGTAACGAACGTGTCGGTGTTGCTTTCATAACGACGCAGGGGGTCTTACCCGTGTATGCACGGTGCGGACGAACACACACACCGTGCACGCACGTACGCACGCACGCGCGCGCTCTCTCTCTCTCTCGTCTTCCACTCTCCGTCTCTCTTCTCTCTCTTTGCTTCCCTTCTCTTGTCCGCTCCGCTGCGCGCGCTTCTCTCTATCCCTATCTCTCCTCGCCTAACAACACACACACACACCGACACCACACACACCACACAACACCACCCAGATAACACAGTACATATATATAACTATACACATATGCCACAATGGTTGTGGACGCGGTTTAGCTGTCTGAAAAAACTGGCACCTGACGTTTCCTCAATAAATCGTTTGATTAGAAGTGATCATCCACTTCAACACTATGTGTCACTGACCGTCTCTGAGGCGGATCCGGCTGCGGTGCCTGTGGTCCAATTCAATTCAATTCAAATCAAAACAATTCTCTCGTGGTTTTCACTCTCCCTCCAGCCCCCCCACCCATCCCAGAGTACTTACGTCATGAATGCTAGCTGAAGACATTGTGCAAGGCTACGTAAAGACTACGACATTAAATATGTCTTTGCGTATAGGTTTTACGGTACGATATGATTCACTGATTCTCATCCTACACAATAACGTCTATTGTTGCACTGCGGTCGCTTACCTCTTGATGATAATGTGATTTTAAGACATATCACGTCTAGTTTTAAATCTCTCTTACCGGTGTTACCGGTTCGTGAAATCAGGTCTGGTTCTGCTTAGAGAAAAAGATGCGTGCATACACGGAGCAAAGGTAAACGCCTCACTGATGGGCGTAAACTTTTGCCTGAAACTTCGCGGGATCGTATCCAGAGTTCTCTGTGTTGTCGCCTCTCTGTGATAGCCTCTAACGAGCTGCAGGAGCGCGGGTTTTCCATACGTTTAGAATCACCCTAGCGTCCTCTCTACTTATCGCCCCTGATCACCTATCCGCTTCCCCTTTCTCCCCCCGGTCCTACTCTCTACTTCTTCTCACGAGAGAGCCCCTCCTCCTCCATTCTGTCTCATTATTTGTTTCTCATTTCCCCACCACCTTCTCATTTTCCTTCTTCTCCTCCTCTTCCTTCTTACTCACTGACTTCTTCCTTAATCCGACTCCTTATAATTTTCCTCTACACTGATCTCACCCCTTGGGTCTCTCTTACCTGATCTCTTTTTCCCCCATACTCTCCCCTTACCCCCTCCTCCATCCTCCTCCTCCTCTCGCCGGCCTCCTCCTTCTCCACCCACACCTCCCTATTCCGCCCTCTTTCTCTCTGCTTTCTTACTAGTCTTATTCACCTTTGCCTTCCCTCTTTCTCATTTTTCTTTTTCGCCCTTTTCCCACTCCTCCCCTCCTGTCTTCTTTTATCTCGTTCTCATTCTCCTCCTCCCTCATATCGCCTCCTCGAGTAGCCGTCTCCTCACCCCCATATTTCTCCTCACTTCTATTCTCCCGCTCCGTCACTCCTCCGACGCCACCTCTTCCTACGCGCGTCTTTCCTCCTCCTCCTCGCTCTCCCTCTACTCTCCTCCGTCCTCTTTCTCTTCCCGTGCCTTATGTATCCCTTACCAGACAGCAGAGCGATGGCAAAGGATAGGCGGAAGAGCGCCGTCACCTCAAAGCCGCGGTCTGCAGGCATAAAGTTCTCCTGTGCATCACGCGGGAGGTATGCCCTGGATTCACGGCATTGGAGCATGGCCGGCGGAATTCTACTATGCGGGTACTGAGATAATGCTGATGTCTTCCTAATTTACGACAGTGGTAATTACGCGCCGCAGGTTAATTACGGAGGCTCTTAATTACTGAAAGCGCTTCAGCTAATAACGGCGGTGATCGTCGCGCCGACTTGATATCAAGGCCTACCACGTGTGGACACGGTCATAGTCAGTAGGACCGAGTCACGGTAGATGAACCGTTAACGATGCGGAGGTGACCGTCGACGTGGTGGACGGACGCGGTTACTTGGAAGTGGATCGTCACGGATACGACACGACCATGTGCGTATTCCGACCGCCGAGTTGGCGACACGTGAAGTGTCCCAATTGAATCGCGCGACACGTTGGATTATTTTCGACGCACGGCAAATGCCATCGCGAACGCACCGAAATGCACGCACGGACATGAGAGCGCGGCAGCGACGGCACGCACGCCACGCGAGCCGTACGGCTACGCGGGCATGCTGAAACTATGCTAACGCGACTAGTTTCCCTAGCGACCTCCCGCCGCCGTACCGACGCCACTCACGCCAGACCACAACCGCACCACACGCTCGCCACGCACCCACGCTCAACGCAACGCACGAGCACGCACACACACAAACCGCCGACGGCAATGCACGGCGGACAGCACGCACGTACGGAGAGCGCCGGGCGGGCATGTGAACATGCCAACGACTGCGATAGTTTCATGGTAGCGTCCTCACGGCGCGGTACAGCACCGCACTCCACGGCACACCACGCACACACGTCAGTCACACGCACACCGACGCGCGCGACGCCAACACCAACGGCGCGAGCGGCTATGCAGCCCGGCGGGGGGCAGCGGCGTGACGGGCAGAGCACGACGAGGGGGGGGGGGGGGGGCGGGAGACGGAAACGACGAACGTACGCACGCACCGCACCGCAAGCACACACAGCACACACGCACACCCGCCCACGACGCAGCGCGCACACGCACCCACACGCGACGCAACGCGCACGCACATCCACGCACACGGACGCGTCCGAAACACACACTACGCCACAGCACCAGCGCACAGCACACACGCACGCACGCACCACCGAGGCCCCGCCAACACACGCACACCGACGCACCACGAGGCGTAAACAAACCCGCACGCACCAACACACACGCACGCACGCACACACGCACCACAAACCAACCGCGGGTGACAAGCCGCACAGATCCACGCACACGACGAGCGTACGCACGCACGCACTAGTCCAAGGCCGCATAACAACCAAAGGCCACGAGAATTTTTCACTCGCACGCACACAGCACCTCAGCCGTTTTTGTCGGAGACACATAAGTCCCCAAGAGTCCACCAAGAAGCCAAAGATCGCGCACACACGCTGCGCACGCACACAACGCACGCGCAGAACACCACAGCAACACACGCACACACGAGCGTACGCACTGCACGCACGGCAAGCACACAGCGCACCGCACGAGCCCACCGCACGACACCCACACGCCACGCCACGCGGCGAAACACGGCGCCCAGCACAGCGAACGACACGAGAGCAACCCCGCAGCCAAAGCGTCACGTCGCGCACCGCTACACAACAGACAGCACCCGGCGCGCCCCGCCGGCGCCCCCCCGCCCGAGCCGCCCGCCGCACACAAACGCACTCACGCTGGCGCGCACACGGCCGCACGACACGCCCGTACCGCCGCACTCGACGCACACACGCACGCCAGCGACGCACGCACGCACACACACACGCACGCACGCACGCAACGCGACGGCACACACACACGCACGTACGCGCGCACGTAACCACACACCGCACTCACGCAACTCACGCACAACAGGACGCGTACGCACTGCAGCGCACCCACCACAACCCAATCGCACCACGCACGCACGCACGCGACTCACACACACGCACGCACGCACGCACGCCGCACACACACACGCACGTACCGCACGCACCACAACACACACGCATCTCACGCACACAGGAGCGTACGGCACCGCACGCACGCACACACGCACGCTGCCGACGCGGGGCCTTGAGCCCACTACGCACGCACGCACACACAACAACCGCCGCCTGGCGCACGCAGGCCTACGCACGCCACACACAACACTCACCAAGTCACACACGCACAGACGAGGCGAACGCACGCAACCACGGCACACACGCGCGTACGACACGCACCTCACGGACGACCACGACACGCACACACTTAGTCAAACACACAGCCTCGAGCGTACGCAAGCACCCACGCGACGCACCGCATTGCGCACAAGGAGGACTCGTGTGAGGAGCGTATGTGACGAGGCGATCGATTCGAAGGGACGAGTGATTGTCTGAGTCTCAACGTGTAATGAAATGTCCTGAGTAACAAACAGATCCAGTGTGGATTTGGAAGAGGAAACTATGGTAACTCCATTGTCCAGGAAACCAAGCAACGAACGAGACCTTCCGGATGTCTAGATCGGGCGAAGTTTGAACTGCATCAATGGTCAAAAGGATGAGTGACACAAGCCGACCGGTGATTTGTCCTATATCTAGCTGGAAGACGGATGACTTGTTTTCAAGTCAACAGACTTCCCAACAATAAATACCGTTCGTGGGCTACATTTGTTGCCAGGTAGGCCAGCAACAGTTTTTATAATACTCGACCAAACTATTGGAATGGGGCCTCAGTGCCGTTAATTAGCCGCGTAATGGTATAAGATGGAATGGAATGGCATAGCCAAACAAATCGCACGACCTGGAAATAATATAAGGCCTCTTCTCTACTCTTCGTCTCATCTCTCTCTCTCTCTCGTCTCTCTCTCTCCTCTCTCCTACCTCATCGATCTCTCTCCACGCTCCCCGCACCTCACTCTCTCTCCCTCTTCCCACCTCTCTCTTTCTCCCGAGACCGCTCCGATCTCTCCCACTTCCTCTCTATCTCTCATCTCCTCCGCGTCTCTCCCTCAGTCTCTGTACCCTGTTGTCTCTCTTCCTCGAGTGCGACTTTATATTCTCTTTTTCCCTAACTTCCTTTCTCAGCAGCTTAGAAAGTCAGTAGGCCAAATAGTAACAGTGTCGATAGAATTGTAGCAGCGTCCGTGCACATGACGCTGAAGCAACCATGCCGAACATGCGATATAAAAGGGAAGGGGAAAAACACATAACGAAGCCGCGCGAGGAAGGAGAGGCAGACAGCGCTCAAACAAA
>NW_014582664.1:0-420 GCF_000485595.1 Priapulus caudatus
GCGTGCGTGCGTGCGTGCGTGCGTGCGTGCGTGCGTGTGCGTGTTGTGTGTGTGTGCCTTGCGAGGTATTGTTTGCCATGATGTATTAATATTTACGTGATGTACGTTAACAGAGAACCACCGGCGGATCGTTCTGTGATTCTTCGCTTTCTACGTGTTTCACATTCTGTGTGCATTAATACATGTACACATCAATACATGTAGGCCTACACAGCAATAGTGAATACATGTACACAGCAATAGTGAATACATGTACACAGCAATAGTGAATACATGTACACAGCAATAGTGAATACATGTACACAGCAATAGTGAATACATGTACACAGCAATAGTGAATACATGTACACAGCAATAGTGAATACATGTACACAGCAATAGTGAATACATGTACACAGCAATAGTGAATACATGTACACA
>NW_014582664.1:2016-2838 GCF_000485595.1 Priapulus caudatus
ATGTATGTATCAGTACATGTACACATCAATACATGTACACATCAGTACATGTACACATCAGTACATGTATGTATCAGTACATGTACACATCAATACATGTACACATCAATACATGTACACATCAGTACATGTACACATCAATACATGTACACATCAATACATGTACACATCAGTACATGTACACAGCAATACATGTACACATCAGTACATGTACACATCAATACATGTATGTATCAGTACATGTGATATGCTGAGACACTTGAGCATTAGAGAGCGGAGGCGTTGATATATTGAAACGTACAGCGATTGAGATATTGAGACATGAAGACGTAGCGACATAGAGACATTGAGACGTTGAGACATAGAGACATTGAGACGTTGAGACATAGAGACATTGAGACGTTGAGACATGGAGACCTTGATGACATAAAGACGTAGAGATATACAGAGAAATTGAGACATGGCGACATTGGGAATGTAACACATTAAGTTCGTCGGTCAAACGTATTCAACTGTAATCTGCGCGCCCGGCGTTCTCTTGTTCTCTGTCTGACGTTCTCTTGTTCTCCATGTGACGTTCTGTTGTTTCTCTTGCAGAGTGATGGAAACGCAAGTTTCCTGCGTGCGGCACGGAGTGGTAACCTGGAGAAGGTGCTGGAATACTTAAAAGGAAGCACCGACATCAACACAAGCAACGCTGTGAGTGTAATCAACCCTTCCTTTCTCTCACCGTCCTCCTCCTTTCCTTCCTTTCTACCACCGTCCTTCTTTCCGTCCCCATCTCCTTTTCCTTCCTCAGCCACCTCCGTTCCTTCCTCAGCC
>NW_014582664.1:6972-7386 GCF_000485595.1 Priapulus caudatus
TGTATGTATCAATACATGTACACAGCAATACATGTACACATCAATACATGTACACATCAATACATGTACACAGCAATACATGTACACATCAGTACATGTACACATCAATACATGTATGTATCAGTACATGTACACATCAATACATGTACACATCAGTACATGTATGTATCAATACATGTACACATCAATACATGTACACATCAATACATGTACACATCAATACATGTACACATCAGTACATGTACACATCAGTACATGTACACATCAATACATGTACACATCAATACATGTACACATCAATACATGTACACATCAATACATGTACACATCAATACATGTACACATCAATACATGTACACATCAATACATGTACACATCAATACATGTACACATCAGTACATGTACACATCAATA
>NW_014582665.1:0-508 GCF_000485595.1 Priapulus caudatus
TATCAATAACTACCTCAATAGCTACATCACATCAATAACTACCTCAATAGCTACATCATATCAATAACTACCTCAATAGCTACATCACATCAATAACTACCTCCGCTACATCACATCACGGAGAAACCGCTGATTACTAACTTATACTCACTCAGCAGCTGACGAGGTATAAAATATATTTTCGGGTCGCAGTCGAGGATAACCTTCACTTCAAAAAGGAGGATTTGTTGGTCCGCATGCAATAATTATTATCGTGGAAATTACCCAAACACACACACGTATACGTACACACGCACGTGCACGCGCACGCGCACGCACGTACACGCGCAGGCATGCACGTACACGCACATACACGTATGTACACGCACACACGTACACACACACACACGTATGTACACGCACACACGTACACACACACACACACACACACACACACACACACACACACACACACACACACACACACACACACACACACACACACACACACACACACACACACACACAC
>NW_014582665.1:4704-5193 GCF_000485595.1 Priapulus caudatus
TGTAACTACACGATATCTTGCTTTTACTGGTCGCATTATTGAAAGCAATTACTAGGTCATAACGGTGCCGCATAAACAAGCAAGCATGCGCATACTATCTTGATACTATACATCAATAACTACCTCAATAGCTACATCACTTCAATAACTACCTCCGCTACATCACTTCAATAACTAGCTCCGCTACATCACATCAATAACTACCTCCGCTACATCACATCAATAACTACCTCCGCTACATCACATCAATAACTACCTCCGCTATATCACATCAATAACTACCTTCGCTACATCACATCAATAACTACCTCCGCTACATCACATCAATAACTACCTCCGCTACATCACATCAATAACTACCTCAATAGCTACATCACATCAATAACTACCTCAATAGCTACATCACATCAATAACTACCTCCGCTACATCACATCAATAACTACCTCAATAGCTACATCACATCAATAACTACCTCAATAGCTACATCA
>NW_014582665.1:6519-7385 GCF_000485595.1 Priapulus caudatus
ACACACACTACACACACACACACACACACACACACACACACACACACACACACACACACACACACACACACACACACACACACACACACACACACACACACACACACACACACACGTTAATTAGTTCACTTTTACTTCTACTAGCAGAACAAACCAGTATTGTATCACTCAGCATGATGTAATTCTGCAACATTGTAACACATCTTAGCGCTTTAATTACACGTTACACGTGTATTACACGGGATGTCGAACACAGCGGGAATCAATAGAAACACCTGCACGACACTTTGTTCCTTATTAGCCCACCAATTATAGCTCAACTTTATGCACAGCGTATCTCGGGCAGGCTAATTGTATACGTATTGCTATGCAGCACACTTACCAACTATACAAGACTTGAACTCGACCAGGGCCGGTCAACTACCAGGGCCGGAGTTTACGTAACTATAACGACGGCCAACTTGACCTACAAATTATAGTTATGAAACAAGGAGCGGCCTCTGTGACGTCACGTGAGAGGCTTCGATATTTATGCCATGAATGCCATGGATCAGTGTAAGGAGCGGGGCTGCGGGGTGGGGGATGGGTTAAAAGCAAATGTGGAGTGGACTCACTGGGTGATATAATATGACTGCCTGGGAAACATTTTAGCGGCATTGCGAGTGCTGTGAATGTACAATGAACCTAATCTATGGTCCTAATAGTAGCAAATATAAACACAATCGTGATCATGGACGATTTGTGATATAACAATCGGATATTTAGAAACTTGCTGCGTAGTAATGTAAATATCTCAAATGGCCATCTGCTACTTTGTATTTGCGTGACATATATATATATATATATATATATATATATATATATAT
>NW_014582666.1:2500-7380 GCF_000485595.1 Priapulus caudatus
TGGAAGACATGATAGGATAAAAACCCCATAATAAGCCAAGGGCCCAATCTCAGGATTCGAAATGTCAGAGGCAAGAGATTGATAAAGGCAAATGATAGCAATTAGAGAATGAGAATGTTTTAATAGGAGTAAAATAATTTGAAGACAGACAAGCGGTTTTAAAGAGTGAGATTTATACAATAGCGTAATAGGAGTCATATATTCATTGAGTCATTATGATCATGCATTCGTATTTACTGCGATATATATATATTATATATATATATATATATATATATATAGATTATATTATATATATATATATAATAGTATATATTATATATCAAACATGTACACTGCGCTTCGGCAAAACTAGAGGCGGGCGAGCCGGCCTCTGTCCGTGTGTGCGTTGTGTTGTGTGTGGTGTGTGTGTTGTGTGCTGTGTGTGTGATGTGTGCTGTAGGTGCCATATGTGGTGTGTGGTGTGTCGTGTGTGTGGTGTGGTGTGCTGTGTGTGTGCCATTGTGTGTGTGCTGGTGCGTTGCGTGGTGGCCTTGCAAACTGCGCCGTGCGTGCTTTTCTACTCCGCCTGCGCGTAGTGTGTGTGCTGGTGTTGTGTAGTGTGTGTGTTCTGTGTGCGTGACACGTGTATGCGTGCCAAAAACTGCGTGCGTGCTTTCTACGCGCCGCGCGCGTGTGTGGTTGCGTGGCCCGTGCTGTGTGTGTATGTGTGTGTGCGTGCGTGTGTGCGTGCAAACTCTCGTGCGTGCTTTTCTACCCGCGCGCGCGCGTGTGTGTGTGTGTGTGCGTGAGTGTATTGTGTGTTGTGCGTGTGCTCACTTTCGCCGTTCCGGTTGTGGCGGGGTCGGTGCTCGGGGATCAGTCGGCTCGTGTGCGTGCAATACTCCTTCGTGCGTCGCCCTTTTCTGACCGCCGTTGACGTGTGTGGGGTTGATGTGTGCGTCGGGGTATGTGTGATGTCTGGTGCGTTGTGCGTTGCGTGCAAACTCTCGCTACGCTTGGCTTTTCTTCCCGCGCGTGTGTGTGTGGTGTTGTGTATTGTGTTGTTGTGTGTGTAGGTGGTGTGGTGTGTAGTGTGTGTGTCGTGTGTGTGCGTCGTGAAGTGTGCGTAGTGTTGATGTCGTGTGTGCGGCGTGGACGGGGGGCTGTAGCCTGCAAACTGCTCGTGCGTGGCTTTTGCGTCTACCGCAGCGCGTGTAGACTATTGTATGTCTGAAAGCGCTCGTGCGTTTCGTGTATGTGTGCGCATTCTCCGTGCCGTCGCGTGGCTGCTCCTGGTATCTCCCCCCCCCGTCCCGAAATCCCTTACATCCCCTTATCTTCTATTTAATTATCCTTTTTACTTTATGATGACACTACTTCACTTTATGTGCCTACTTCACTTATTGATGCAGCTTACTTCCTTATATGTGACTACTTCACATTTTATGATGCACTACTTCACTTTATGATGCACTACTTCACTTTATGATGCACTACTTCACTTTATGATGCACTACTTCACTTTATGATGCACTACTTCACTGCTGCACTTACCTCACTGGATCATAGCATTGACCTTAACAACAACCGCGACAGCGCTCGCGCTCAAAGATAATTATTTTCTAAAATTAAGCTTAATTACAAAACTTTACCCAGGCAGGCCAAGGCTAGGCTGCGGATTGACTGTGTGTAAGAGGAAACTGGCGTAAGCTTACACACCAGCAAAGCTGCCAGTGCCGCTGTCACAGCAGCAACAGCAGTATGAGCAGCAGCCAGTAGCAGCAGCAGTAGCAGTAGCCAGTAGCAGTACAGCAGCAGCAGCAGCCGTCAGCACCATGCAGCGCAGTAGTAGCTCAGTAGCAGTAGCAGTATAGTTAGTAGTAGTAGTAGTATAGCAGTAGTAGCACAGCAGCAGTAGCAGTTAGCCGAGTAGCAGCAGCAGTAGGCAGTAGCAGCTAGCAGTGAGCAGCAGAGTAGCAGCAGCAAATGGCAGTAGCGTAGTAGTAGCAGTGCAGTTAGCAGCAGTAGCAGTAGCAGCAGCGCAGCCAGTAGTAGTAGTAGTAGTAGTGAGTAGTAGTAGCTAGTAGTAGCTAGCTAGTAGTAGGCAGCAGTAGTAGTTAGCAGTAGCAGTAGCAGTTAGCAGTAGCAGCAGCAGTAGCAGTTAGAAGTAGCAGTAGCAGCAGGCGTAGCAGTAGCAGCAGCAATTGGCCAGTACAGTAAGTAGTAGCACAGTAGCCAGCAGCAGCGGAGCAGCAGTAGTAGTGAGTAGTAGCAGCAGCAGCAGCAGCACAGAGCAACAGCTGCGCAGTAGCACAGCAGCAACAGCAGCAGCAGTGCAAGCAGTGCAGCTACGACGGAGGTCGCTAGCGGACGGCTCTGGTCAGTCGTAAGTGAATGTAATATTAGACTTAATTAGACAGCGGCTGGCTTAATTGCTGCTTGCCACTATTATATCGCTTCATAGCTTAGCAGCAGCAGCAGCAGGCAGCAGCAGCAGTTAGCAGCAGCAACGCAGCCAGTAGCAGTAGTAGTAGTTGAGTAGCCAGCAGGCAGCAGCGAGTTAGTAGTTAGGAGTAGCCAGCCCCAGCAGCAGCAGCAGTAGCAGCCCAGCAGTAGCACAGCAGGCAGCAGCAGCAAGCAGTAGCAGCGAGTTAGTTAGTAGTAGCAGCGAGGCACAGCAGCAAGCAGTAGCACAGCGCAGCTAGCCAGCAAGCAGCAGTAGCAGCATGCAGCAGCAGCGAGCAGCAATAGCAGTTTAGTAGTCGTAGTAGCAAGCAGCAGCAGCAGTAGCAAAGCAGCAGCAGTAGCAGTAGTAGTAGCGCAGCAGCAGCAGCAAGCACCACCAGCAGCAGTAGCAGCAAGCCAGCGCAGCAGCAGCAGCAGCACAGCCAGCAGTAGCAGCAGCCAGCAAGCAGGCAGCAGGCCAGCCAGCAGCAGCCAGCCAGCCAGCAGCAGCAAGCAGCAGCAGCACAGCACAGCAGCCAGTAGCGCGCCAGCAGCAGCAGCAGCAGCCAGCAGCGCGCAGCGCAGGCAGCAGCAGGCAGCAGCAGAGCAGCAGCAAGCGCGACGACATAATATATCAAGATTGTGTCTAATTATTCTTTTTAGTCTATGTAGTCTATATTGTTTCTACATTATTTATTTAGTCTATATTATTCTTATTTTACTCTATTTTATGTCCTATATTATGTCTATATGTGTCTATATTATTCTATTTAGTCTATTTTATTGGCTATTTAGTTCTATGTTATGGGTCTATATTGTCTCGTTATATTATTCTATTTAAGTCTATATTATGTCGTATATTGTGTCTTTATATTACGAAACTTGCTGATAATAATATTACACGGCTGATTCTTTCCTTTCGTGTTGATTGGTTGTATTAATTATTATATATTTTTGTATATAATATATAATAAATAAAATTAATAATAATAATAATAAATACGATAATAAACAGAAAACACAATGATATGTAACGCCGCTATACGTGGGTGCTGGCGTTAGCGTGGAAGCTGCAGAGCGAGTGTACGTAGAAGTTACTGTGTGCAGACGTCAATCACTTGAATCACTGAAGCCATGCAGTCATCAGGGATGCTGATTGATGATCTTGTGGAGGCTAGAGAGAGAGAGCAGAGAGAGCGAGATGGCAGTCAGAGAGTAGGTTTCGTGATTTCCCGCGAGACTGCATCTCTGATGGTGTATTCGAACTTCGCAGTTTCTCATTCTATACACACTCGCCTGCGCACGCGTACGCCTACGCCGGCAACACACTGCATGCCACGCGCGCACTGACACCACACACGGCGGCGCGCACACACACACACACACACACGCACGCCACGCACCACGCACGCACGCCACGCACGTTACACATACACGCACACACACACGCACGCCAGCGCACGCACGCACGGCACACACACACACGCACACACACACCACACGCACGCACGGCACACACCCACGCACGCACGCACGCACGCACACGCATACGCACGCACACAACAGCTCACGCACGCACGCACGCCACGCACACACACACACACGACGCACGCACGGCGCGCAGCACACACACATATGTGTAACACAGCTCAGCTACATTATAGCTACACACTAGTGCGTTACGTCACTATCGGCTGCGAAGCTGTCGGAGCTTAGAGGTTCTGTGGGACGAAACTGGAGACTGGCGAGGACTAGACGCTGCGACACTAGAGGGAGGGAAAGCAGAGGAGAGAGAGAGAGAGATAGAGCCACTAGATTCCATAGACCACTCCTTGTCGATATAATCAGCGGTGATATTCATTAGAGTGTTACCCAACTTTGAATGTCATTAATGGTTCATAATAGAATATATAAATATTCTGGGTTTTAATGTCATTTAGTCGTTAAGGTTGGGTTAGGTTCCGGGTTGAGGGATTATCAATCACTAATCATTAATCATAATCATTATGATATCAAGTTCGGGACACTCCCCTAATGCGAGCGGTTAGAGCCGAATATCGTAACCTCAAAAAACGCGATTATTTTTGTATCAATATTGTCGTTTACACTCCTGTTTGTAAAATGTAAAAAAAATACTGATAAAATACAAACATGGCACCGATTCCGAATCCGATCCCGATCCCGATTCCCAATTCTGATTCCCAATTCTGATTCCCAATTCCGATTTCAAATTCCAATTTCCAATTCTGATTCCCGATTCCGATTCCCAATTCCAATTCCAAATTCCGATTCCAAATTCCTATTCCAAATTCCGATTCCAATCTTCTCGTCTGACACTCAGCATGAGTCTCTTCCTCAGCCGCACAGAGACATCGTCACATGACGTCATCGCCTGCACGCTACACGCACGTGATCAGGCATGGGCAGACGCGTTTTGATGTCACCGTAACCGA
>NW_014582667.1:0-506 GCF_000485595.1 Priapulus caudatus
GTGTGTGTGTGTGTGTGCGTGCGTGCGTGCGTGCGTTCGTGCGTGCGTGCGTATGAGTTCAATGCGACTATACACGGCTGTGTGACTTCATCTTCTTCTGCCGCAGCCAATGATCCGCCTGACTTCCTATTTCTCTGCTGCAGCAACATCATAATACAGCTTCCTACATATTTCTCTGCTGCAGCTACATCATAATACAGCTTCCTACATATTTCTCTGCTGCAGCTACATCATAATACAGCTTCCTACATATTTCTCTGCTGCAGCTACATCATAATACAGCTTCCTACTATATTTCTCTGCTGCAGCTACATCATAATACAGCTTCCTACATATTTCTCTGTTGCAGCTACATCATAATACAGCTTCCTACATATTTCTCTGCTGCAGCTAGACGTGTGCAGTTGTTTGGTTTCTGTCACGCACGTCCGGCTCAGTCGTATGTACGTGTAGCTACGTTATTCCTCAACACCTGCACCAGAAACTTCCCCCTCTCCTCTCACTCT
>NW_014582667.1:1236-3423 GCF_000485595.1 Priapulus caudatus
CTCTCTCTCTCTCTCTCTCTCTCTCTCTCTCTCTCTCTCTCTCTCTCTCTATCTCTCTCTTTCGCTCTCTGGCACGATGAGTCGTAGCGCCCCCTACATGATATTTGTCACCTCAGAGAAATGAATTGTAATTACTATCTCCGTTTCCGTAGTAAGTAAGGGTCATACGTCCGATCCGATGTGGACCGTCAAGAAGGAATTTGTTATTTATTGGAGAGCATTTAGTGAAGTGCTAGATGAATTGGTCGTCGTATTTTTCTCTCGTTCGTGCGTTCGTTCGTTCACTGTTGTTGTTCAGTTCGGCCCTTCCTTCGTTTCGTTCTTCGTACGTTCGTTCGTGTGTTTGTTCGGTCGCTCTCTTCCTTCTTTTATACTTTCGTTTATTATCTCGTTCGTTCGTTCTTTCGTTCTTTCTCTCCTTCCTTGGTGTAGTCTTAATATTAGGTATGCAGCAGGACATGCATTAGAGGTGCGAATGTACTTCAGCAGTCACGACTGGCGCGCATGCGCACGCACACGCATGGCGAGGATCCGGAGGCGGTTCCGCTTCCACGCGTGTTAGTGTGCGGCCGACACTGTTACGTCATTAGTGATGACGTCAGCACGGGACAGCAGGAGCGAGAGGCGGAGGCGGAAGAGTGGGCGGTGGGTGACTCACTGACTCGGTGCGCAAATGTGGTGCAAATATCGAGCAGAAATCGGACCCCCCCGGGCCGCAGCGTCGTGGTGGTGGTGTGCGTTGCAGTCGCAGACGATCACGTGAGCTGGTGTTAATCACGTGGTCAGGCGTCGCAGCTTATTTGACTGTGAGGCCAAAGCTTGAGTGTGCGGTTCTGAAAATTGAAAGATTGATGCTGATGCTGCTAGTGGTGGTGGTGGTGGTGCTACTACTACTGCTTCTGCTGCTGCTGCTGTTGTTGTTGTTGTTGTTGTTGTTGTTGTTGTTGCTGCTGCTGCTACTGCTACTACTACTGTTGCGCGCTGCGGCTGCTACTACTACCTCCTCCATCGATACTGTAGTTGCTTTCGCTTCTGCTCCTGATAGGTGGCCAACAAGAACAAGAGAGCATCTCTAATGCGATTTGCACGCGGATGCTTTTTGATCACCTGATACTAACCGGCTAGAGCCTCGCTGCATTGCGTCATCTTGTCATACTCGTTCATATATATATATCAAGAGCTAATAATAAGGTATTATTAGCTCTTGATATATATCCTAGTGTAACTGCATGCACTGTTGCCATGGGCTACTGCAACCATATATATACGCCTATTATATGTATATCAAGAGCTAATGATACATGTATGTATTGTTATATGATGTACATGCATATCTATATGTATGCATATATATGTATATATATATATTGCCGCGTTGAACTTTGAACTATCAACAAACACCGATAGCGACACCTGTCGTGTCATAATGCGAAATGATTATTACGGTCGGTAGCAAGTCTGTATAAACTTCCTTGTATTGCCCCGCCGCTGCTGCATTCAGCTTTTACTTTGCCGCACGGCGTGGCGGTCATTTAATTAAATTTACATTATCCCACGGTCTATATCGAATTTTATTTCCCGGCTCGTGGCGTAATATTCTCTGCACCAGTTACACATGGCGGTGTTTTTTTTTGCAGTCATGTAACGTGTCCGTCGTCGCTGTGGTCGGTCCTATAGGGACCGATTCGACACTAACGTGTGGATCTCCCTCGTAAGCATCTATGAACGTGGAAATAAGAAATATAACAAAGAAAGGCATAGAAATCTTTGCTCAATCCTAGTTTGGGATCCCTGTATATATATACTGTATAGCTCGCATATATGCTAAACTAACCCTGGGTGCTAAACTATAGGAAGGGGCCGAGAAATCTTTACCGAATATACTCACACGGCTTGCTGACCGCTTCAATGCCGAATGTATGCACGTGTATATCAACCAAACCGCGGCGCTGTTCGAAACAATAGACTTCGAAAAAGACTCCTACAAATGACTAGTTAAGGGGAAATTTTCGATGCAGTTCCGTTCATAACCCGTGGGACTCGCCCTGTATTGGATTCGTGCGTCTTTAGCTCATCTGACATAGTCAGATGCAGCTTGTAGAATCGCTTGATCGTCCGTACGTCCGTCCGTCCGTCCGTCCGTCCGTCCGTCCGTCCGTCCGTCCGTCCGTCCGTCCGTCCGTCCGT
>NW_014582668.1:0-1572 GCF_000485595.1 Priapulus caudatus
ATATATATACGTGTTTGTGTGCGTGCGTGTGTGCGTACATGCGTAGGCGCGAGTGTGTGAGTGTGTAGGCGTGCGCACGCGCGCGTCGATTTATTATTTTATTTATTTACGAGATTCAGTTATGAACAGAATTCATGTCGGTGCACGTGCATTCTCACGCGCGCGCGTGCACTCTTACCCGTACACGCACGCGTGCACTCTTACCCGTACACGCACGCGTGCAGTCTTACCCGTACACGCATGCGTGCAGTCTTACCCGTACACGCACGCGTGCACTCTTACACGTTCACGCACGCGTGCAGTCTTACCCGTACACGCACGCGTGCACTTCTTACCCGTACACGCACGCGTGCAGTCTTACCCGTACACGCACGCGTGCACTCTTACCCGTAGACGCACGCGTGCACTCTTACCCGTACACGCACGCGTGCACTCTTACCCGTACACGCACGCGTGCAGTCTTACCCGTGCACGCACGCGTTCTCTCTCACCCGTGCACGCACGCGTGCATGGCGAATTCAGCAGAGTGGTGAATTTATTCTCTAAAACACACGACTTGCGTCATCCCCAAATAAATTCTAGCGCGCTGATGTGGCTCCAAATACCAGCATAATTATACGATAATTAAAAATTAGTTACTCGTTAATTAAAAAAAAAATTTAACGCAGTTAATTAAAAACGTAGCTACTCATTAATTAAGAAATTGTAAACGTACTTAATTTAAGACGTAGTTAATTTAAACGCGGTTAATCGATAATTAAAAACAATTCCAACGCAGTTCATTAAAACGCTGATTGCTTATTAATTAACCAGACCACAAAACGATCAGCGGTTTCGAGTTAATGGGTTCGATCTCCAGGCAACTCTCGTCATTTGTGTAAGCCAGCAAGATAGCATCACTGGATTTCGAATTTTGCACAGGGGAGAGATAGTGATCCGCTAGGGGACGGCTCTGATTGGCTAATTTTGTTTTTTATTTATTTTATTTTTTATTATTTTTGGCTAATTTTGTTTTATTTTAGAATTAGGGATAGGGTTAGGGTTAGGGTTAGGGTTAGGATTAGGGTTATGGTTAGGGTTAGAGTTAGTGTTAGTGTTAGGGTTAGGGTTAGGGTTAGGGTTAGGGTAAGGGTTAGGGTTAGGGTTGAGTTAGGGTTAGGGTTAGGGTTAGGGTTAGGGTTAGGTTTAACTGATGTCTATATCCACAACGTATTTCTATATTCACTATCTCTCCCCTGAGACCTACTACTTAATTTCTTATCGCTGCATGAAAAGGCGGTGTGTTAATTCCACGATGCCTGCGCAGCCCCTGAATGCGTTTTTCTTTCGTTTCTGATTACATCATGTTGTATAAGTTGGTGTAAACCTTCAACAAATATCAACGTTTTTCCCGCGCGCATTGCCGAAACGACGGTATAGGAACTGCAACAGTGACGTAGTGACGTGTTTATTTGAAATTTGCCCCAAAGAAAAAGTTCTGTCTTTCCAGCGTTCACGTCTCTCTCTCCGCCTCTCTCTCTCTCTCTCGCTCTCTCTCTCTCTCTCTCTCTCTCTCTCTCTCTCTCTCTCTCT
>NW_014582668.1:4351-5695 GCF_000485595.1 Priapulus caudatus
TCTCACACAAACCATGTCTCTCTCTATCTCTCACTCACACACCCACATGCACAAACCATGTCTCTCTCTATCTCTCACGCACACACCCACATGCACACACCATGTCTCTCTCTCTCTCTCTCTCTCTCTCGCGCGCGCGCTTTCCTCTACTTTCACCTTTCTTTTCTCCCAGCCTGGGTGGTGGTTCGTGGGTGGTAGGATTGTTGCGATCTTACAATTCTGTCTGAGGAAAATATGCGCGCGTAAAAAAGCGCCGCCGAGCACAAACAACACGCAACTCCTTACAAAAGACAATCATAACACTGCAGCCGCCATTTTTTCCTCTTCCCGACTCCGCCCAACGGAAGACAAGCTCGCAGTCGTCTGCTACGCATGCACGGGAATTTTCCCCGCACATCCGGCAGTTTCGTCTTTCCCCGCTCCGCCCCTCCGCCCTTTCGATTCTAAAACTCCCACTACTTGCATTTCTCGGCGATAGATGGCGCCGCGATCGGTCGACAGCTGCGCCATCTGTACGTAGAGCTTTCCCGGCGAAATTCCACCGCCGACGAGTGAATTTTCGCCGCCTCGAACCCCGGAAGCTGATGAAAGGCACATGTGGCACGCGCACGCGCCGTGGCTTTTTTTGCGCGTTTGCCGCAGCGGTTAACGACAACGCCAGATGCTTCTGATGCCGGTAGCAGGGTGGCCATGCAGGCAACAGTCGCTAGACCTCTCCCTTTCTCCCTCCCCCTTCCCCCTCTTCTCTTCCCCCGCCCACTCTCCCTTCTCTCTCTCCTTCCCTCTTTTCTCTTTCCCTTCCTCCTTCCCCTACCCGTTCTCCCTTCCCCTCCCCCTTCTCTCTCTCCGTCCCTCTTCTCTCTCTGCCTTCCCCCTTCTCCCCTCTCCTCCCTTTTCTCTCTCTTCGTCCCTCTTCTCTCTCTGCCTTCTCCCTTCTCCCTTCTCCCTTCTCCCCTCCCCCTTCTCTCTCTCTCTCTTTCCCTCTTTTCTCTCTTCCCCTACTCTTTCTCGCTTCCCCTTCCCCTCCCCCTTCTGTCTCCCCTCACGCGGGCCCCGGGAAGATTTCAAGGTGGACAGGCAAGACGACGCGAACAGCCGCTAGATCTCCCCTTCTTTCTTTCTCCCCTTCCTCCCGCTCCCGCTCCCTGATATCTCTCTCTCTCTCTCTCTCTCTCTCTCTCTCTCTCTCTCTCTCTCTCTCTCTCTCTCTCTCTCTCTCTCTCTCTCTCTCTCTCTCTCTCTCTCTCTCTCTCTCTCTCTCTCTCTCTCTCTCTCTCTCTCTCTCTCTCTCTCTCTCTCTCTCTCTCTCTCTCTCTCTCTCTCTCTCTCTCTCTCTCTCTCTCT
>NW_014582668.1:5705-7375 GCF_000485595.1 Priapulus caudatus
TATCTCTCTCTCTCTCTCTCTCTCTCTCTCTCTCTCTCTCTCTTTCTCTCTCTCTCTCTCCCCCTCTCTCTCTCTCTCTCTCTCTGTCTCTCTCTATCTATCTCTACCCCTCTCTCTCTGCCCCTCGGGTCCCTGGGAAATTCTCCTAAGCCGTGCTGGCAGCGGTTTGATGAGTGTAACAGATGATACCAACAACACACGCTCGCAGCATCCTCAAAGAAGAAGTGGAAGATGATGAAGAAGATGATGAAGAAGAAGAAGATGATGATGTGGCGCAACAGGCGGATGCTGCAAGCACAGCCCGAGGTTGCGATCCCTACGCGTGCGCATCCTGTTCTGCTAGCATCTATGACAAATACGACATACGCATATACGCTCTCCTATGACACTATTTGTCATCGGAAGATTCTTACTATGACAAATATTGTTGTATGCGTTGTGCGCATCATAGGAGTTTAGGAGCGCGTTTATGAACGCAAGCAGTGAATTTCAGCTGTAAAGCGGAACGCAGTTGACTTGCCAATAATTGGTTGTTTTTCCATCGTTATCGTTGTCGCTGCTCGCGCAGGGTGTGCGGTGGGCGTGGATGCTGTTGGTTTACGGCTATCGGGTATAAGTTGTTTTGTCGTAAGGGGTGGGTCGGGGGGAGGGGGGGTAATTTCTGGAAAGTCGGAGAGAGAAGGAGCAAGCGATAGCAGGGGGAAATAGATCGAGAGAAGGGGCGGAGAGGAGAGGAGAGAGAGGTGAGTAATCGAAGAGGATATGGCTGAGGGGAGAAGAAGAAGGTGAGGAGAGAAGAAGAAGCTGAGGGGAGAAGAAGAAGCTGAGGGGAGAAGAAGAAGCTGAGGAGAGAAGAAGAAGCTGAGGGGAGAAGAAGAAGATGTAGAAGGAAAGACAGACGCGTAGGTAAGATATGGTGGATGGTGGAAGGTAGGAGGATGAAGTGGTGGGGAGAGAAAGACGGGGGAATAGAAGGAGCCGGAAGGAAGGCAGAGGCGGTGGGGAAGGCAAAGGCAGTAGTAGCAGCGGTGGGGAAGACAAAGGCAGCAGTAGCAGCGGCGGCGGCAGAGGAGGGTGCAATGGAGGCACACAAAACCACGGTAACAACGACCTGTTAACTGCGACCGGTAACAACTCTACCAGCACGCACGCACACACGCACGCACGCACGCACGCGCGCGCGCACGCACTCACTGCAGCTGCGCGATAGACGGCACGTGTTTGCGTCATTGGATACGTTGCAGCCGCGCTTCCGTTAATCCGTGCACACAGCGCAGACGCTTGGCAGAGAGCAGGTGGCTGCCACGCATGCAGGCATGGGGAGGGGAGAGGGAATGGCGAGGGAGGCGAGGGGAGGGAGAGGGGAGGGGAGGGGGCAGGGGAGGCGCCGAGGGGAGAGAGAGGAGAGCGAGGGGAGGGAAGGAAGGGAAGGGAGGGGCGAGGGGAGGGACGGTCGGAGCGCTAGAGAAGCCCCCCCACCTACCCGCGAGACGCTCTCTACTCATCTCTCTCGTTTTATCTCATCCTCTCCCTCCTCTCTCTGCTCTCTCTCTCTCTCCATCTCTCTCTCATCTCTCCTTCATCTCTCATCTCCGCTCTCGGTGCGTCGCTCTCGCATCTCTCATTCACTCTCTCTCTAGCTCAACTCTCTTCTCCTCTCTCGACCCAAC
>NW_014582669.1:1570-2810 GCF_000485595.1 Priapulus caudatus
GAGAGAGAGAGAGAGAGAGAGAGAGAGAGAGAGACAGAGAGGGAGAGACAGACAGAGAAGGAGAGACGAGACAGACAGAGAGAGAGGGGGAGAGAGAGAGGGGTGGAGGAAGGAGCGGGGTAACACCGAACCATAGCTGATCATGCGAGACTGCAGCATAAAGATTAAGCGCACCTACGATACATCAGCTGATGCAGAATATAATCGATGATAACCGAATAATAGCAATAATAAAGTTACGTCACGGAGCCGGCGGGCTCGAGTGCGTGACTGCGTACGTGCGTGCGTGAGTGCGTGAGTGCGTACGTGCGGGCTCGAGTGCGTGACTGCGTACGTGCGTGTGTGAGTGCGTGAGTGCGTACGTGCGTGTGTGAGTGCGTGAGTGCGTACGTGCGTGCGTGAGTGCGTGAGTGCGTACGTGCGTGTGTGAGTGCGTGAGTGCGTACGTGCGTGTGTGAGTGCGTGAGTGCGTACGTGCGTGTGTGAGTGCGTGTGTGCGTACGTGCGTGCGTGAGTGCGTACGTGCGTGAGTGCGTACGTGCGTGTGTGAGTGCGTGTGTGCGTACGTGCGTGTGTGAGTGCGTGTGTGCGTACGTGCGTGCGTGAGTGCGTACGTGCGTGTGTGCGTACGTGCGTGTGTGAGTGCGTACGTGCGTGAGTGCGTACGTGCGTGTGTGAGTGCGTGCCTGCATGAGTGCGTGCATACGTGCGTGAGTGCGAGCGTGCGTGCGTGAGTGCGTGAGTGCGTCCGTGTATGAGTGCGCCTATGCGTGAGTGACTGCGTGCGTGCGTGTGTGCGTGCGTGCGTGCGTGCGTGCGTGCGTGAGTTCGTGAGTGCGCGTAGGATCGCAGCAGCAGCGCATCATGCATCATATACAGCTCATCTGCGATCATGCTTACGGGGATCATTTAATATTTAGGACACCCGCCGGGCATTCGAACTCCGGAAAATAATGGCCGGTTTATCCGAAATCGATGGCTCGCCCGAGTCTGAGTTAATCTGCGTGCGTCTTCCTGTATCGGCCGCAGCTACAGACACATCGCCTTGCGTTGCCGAGGACCACCAGAGGAGACTCTCATCGCGCGTACGCCTCTCCCCCATCTTATTCTTCTTCTCTGTTTCTGTCTCCTGGTATAACTCGGCGTCGCCGTCTCTCTGTGGGTCTCTGTTTCGCTCTCTTCCACTCCCTCGGTCTCTCTCTCTCTCTCTCTCTCTCTCTCTCTCTCTCTCTCTCTCTCT
>NW_014582669.1:6826-7375 GCF_000485595.1 Priapulus caudatus
CACACGCTGCCGACAACGACACACACACACGCCGCCGACGACGACGACGACGACGAAACACTCGCGCCGACGACGACACACACTATGCCGCCGACGACGACGACACACACGCTGCCGACAACGACACACACACACGCCGCCGACGACGACGACGACGACGACACACACGCGCCGACGACGACACACACATCCCCGCGGCTGCCGACGACACACACATGCTGCCGACGACGACGACAGGCTCAATATCTTACTCCGATGCTGCGACTGTGATTCCTGCATCGTCGTCGTCGGCTAGAGTTGTCGGACGTCGGCAGACGCGGCGACGCCGACGCGCGGTTTTTTTCACAATTATTCTGATAATTTCGCCGAGGGTTTTCCCCGATCGATGCTGTGGGGCTGGGCATTAAGCGAAGGGTGAGGGAGAGGGTGAGGGTGAGAGGCAAGGAGGTACGATTAGAAATGATTGGAGGGCAGAGGGAGAAAATGATGGCGAGAAGGAAAGAGAGAGAGAGAGAGAGAGAGAGAGAGAGAGAGAGAGAGAGAGAGAGA
>NW_014582670.1:0-3173 GCF_000485595.1 Priapulus caudatus
TGTGTGTGTGTGTGTGTGTGTGTGTGTGTGTGTGTGTGTGGTGTGTGTGTGTGCGTGTGTGTGTGTGTGTGTGTGTGTGTGTGTGTGCATGTGTGATTACTGCGTGTTATTACTGCTGGCTCTAACAAGCCATGTAATTACACGGCAGAGGTCGCGCCAAGTGCGTGTTTGTTCAATATCTACAATGTCGTAAAAATCCGTTGTGATATCTACAATGTCGCAAAATCAAATGTGATATCTACAATGTCGCCAAATTCGTTTAATATCTACAATGTCGCAAAATCGGCTGTGATATCTACAATGTCGCGAAATTCGTTTAATATATACAATGTCGCAAAATCGGCTGTGATATCTACAATGTCGCCAAATTCGTTTAATATCTACAATGTCGCAAAATCGGCTGTGATATCTACAATGTCGCAAAATCGGCTGTGATATCTACAATGTCGCGAAATCGGTTGTGATATATCGTATATATATATTATTATAATCAACCTTTACGACATATATATATATATATATATATATATTATATATGTCGTAAAGGTTGATTGATATTATGAGCAATGTTAGCAATGCGGCATTTACACGTACACTTACACGTACACTTACACGTACACTTACACGTACACTTACACGTACACTTACACGTACACTTACACGTACACTTACACGTACACTTACACGTACACTTACACGTACACTTACACGTACACTTACACGTACACTTACACGTACACTTACACGTACACTTACACGTACACTTACACGTACACTTACACGTACACTTACACGTACACTTACACGTACACTTACACGTAGAACATGCAATCACAGAGGTCGCACCGAGTGCATGTTTGTTTAACACGTTCCCCTCGGATCCACGAGTCAGCTCGTGGATATAGATTATTGGATTTTGCTACTCTGATTTCCAACAGATGGCAGGCACTACCTACCAAGAAATTAAACAGGGACAGTCTATATTCCCCCAGTCTTACATGAGCTAAAGAATACAATGCTTTACCGTGGATTCGAACGTGAAATTAGGAGTTTTGAGACTCAAGGTAAATTCGTAAAACTAGAAGGTAAACTGGAGGACGTAGATCGAAACAAGGTTTGTTACCGTTTTCTTAACGGTACATAATATAATAACTTTGTAGTTACTAGTATATAAAATTTCGAGGTATTTTTGCATGTAGAAACACAAAACAAGGTTTATTCCCCACACATGTGTAAACGTTGTCACATTTCTTACTGGAAAAATAGTATACTGTCGAATGATATCAAAACAAACTCGCGAAAATCCACCGGTGCGGTGGCATTTGAGACGAAAATGCACGAAATGTCCGTTTTTGCCCTGTTTTCATATCAATTTATTATTATGAAGGGGAACGATTTTCATACTATTTTAACGTGTAATGGTGAGATAACACTCATGCAGAGTGAATGTGTCAGTTTGGTTAGCTTTCCTGCAAAGGAAATGTGGTAAATCAATAAGTGAATACGCGGGAAAAACGCGAAAATCCCAGCGCATGGCGGTAGGTGCATTGTTAACACCGGCAGCGTTGAACGTGTTTAATATCTACAATGTCGGAAAATCCATTGAGATATCTACAATGTCGCAAGGTCGCGCCGAGTGCATTGTCGTCTGTTCGTTCAACATCTATACAATGTCGCAAATATCCGTCTTTTTATATCTACAATGTCGGAAAATCCGTCGTGATATCTACAATGTCGCAAATATCCGTCTTTTTATATCGACAATGTCGCAAAATCCGTTTAATATCTGCAATGTCGGAAAATCCGTCGTGATATCTACAATATCCAAAGGTCGCACCGAGTGCATTGTCGTCTCTTCGTTTAATATCTACAATCTTAGTAAAATCCGTCGAGATATTTACAATTTCGCGAAATCCGTTGTGATATCTACAATGTAGTAAAATCCAGTGACATATCTACAATGTTGCAAAGGTTGAATCCTTTCCGCTATATACCCTAAAATGTCTGCTGTTCAATCTTCAAGATTGCAAACCTAACTTTTTTTTGTAATTTACAGTGTCGCAAATTTTGTTTAATATCTAAAAGATTGTAAACCTTTCCTTCGCATTCTCAATGTCGTCGTGACCTTTGCTCAATATCAAAAATGTCGCAAACATGTTTTATTTTCGGTTGTTTGAAGGTCAGAATGTCGCAAAATGTCGTCTGTGGAATACGGACAATGTCGCAGACATGCTTAATACCCCATATATACAATGTCGCAAACCTGCCGTTGTTTAATGTCGGCAAAGAACCGTCGGGTATTGTCGGGTATTGTCGGGTATTGTCGGTTATTGTCCGGTATTGTTAGACAGGTTATTAGCGTGCGGATATGACGTATTGAAATTAATTGCAATTAGGTTAATGAAAGTAATTAGGTTAATGCACGTAGTAATTAACTAATATGCACTCAACGTGTGGGCGCGCGCGGGAGAACATAGTATGTATTGTGCAGAGCGAGCGAACGCGAGAAAGAATGAGAGAAAATGGGAGAGGGGATAAGAGGGAGGGGAGGGAGAGAGAGAAGGAGAGAAGAGAGAGGGGATGAGAGGGAAGGGAGGGAGAGAGAGAAGGAGAGAAGATGGGAGAGGGGATGAGAGGGAGAGGAGGGAGAGAGAGAAGGAGAGAAGAGAGAGGGGATGAGAGGGAAGGAAGGGAGAGAGAAAAGAAGAAAAGATGGGAGAGGGGATGAGAGGGAGGGGAGGGAAAGAGAGAAGGAGAGAAGAGAGAGGGGATGAGAGGGAGGGGAGGGAGAGAGAGAAGGAGAGAAGAGAGAGGGGATGAGAGGGAGGGGAGGGAAAAAGAGAAGGAGAGAATATGGGAGAGGGGATGAGAGGGAGAGGAGGGAGAGAGAGAAGGAGAGAAAATTAGAGAGGGGATGAGAGGGAAGGGAGGGAGAGAGAAAAGAAGAGAAGATGGGAGAGAGGATATGAGGGAGGAAAGGGAGAGAGGGAAAGAGAGGGTAAGGTATGAGAGAAAGAGAGGAAGAGATATAGAGGGAACGAGAGATAGAGAGAACGGAGAGTGAAAGAGAGAGAGAGACCGAGCGATAGTGAGAGAGAGCGCAAACGAGAGAGATAGAGTGAAAGATAGAGAGAGAAAGAGAGAGAGAGAGAGCAAGAGAGAGAGAGAGAGAG
>NW_014582670.1:6688-7374 GCF_000485595.1 Priapulus caudatus
TACATCGCTTTTCATTTTGCCTTTAGATGTAAACGGACGGTTTGACAGTTTTCTACTTTTATCAATTTAAAATCAATATTATCAGCTAAGATTTCGACGACGATTGTGCAGTATCGTTTATTATTACATAACGCGTACTGCAAAACTTTTTTTTTTAAAAGGTACATCGGATCATAGTAAAAAATGGGAGATTGCTAAAATAGAGAAAAACGACGGATTGCAGTCGAAAATGGCTTCATTTGCTATTCAGTTGTTTTTCAGATATTATTCGTTATGATCGAATTTTTCTATTTACCACTAACGTGGGGGAAAAACAATTAGATATTTGCTTTCCAGAGAGTTTCTCTTGCAAAAAAATGATTACGAGGGGGGGGAGAAAAGTTCCTTCTCGTGAAATGTCGTGAGCACAAAACCTTAAAAGCGAGATCCGCTAATGTAATGTAGACTTCTTCTTTTCCCCTGTATGGCTGATAGAGAGAGAGTTAGAGAGAGAGCGCGCGAGAAAGAGAGACAGAGAGAGAAAGAGAGAGAGAGCGCGAGAAAGAGAGACAGAGAGAGAGAGAGAGAGAGAGAGAGGAGGGGGAGAGAGAGAGCACGAGAAAGAGAGACAGAGTGAGAGAGAGAAAGAGACAGAGAGAGAGAGAGAGAGAGAGAGAGAGAGGGGGAGGGAGAGAGCACGAGAAAGA
>NW_014582671.1:0-384 GCF_000485595.1 Priapulus caudatus
AGAGAGAGTAGAGAGAGAGAGAGAGAGAGAGAGAGAGAGAGAGAGACGAGGGGAAGAAGAAGAAGAAGAAGAAGAAGAAGAAGAAGGAGGAAGAGATAGAGAGAGATTAACGAGTGGAATCTTTTATGAATGTCAATGGTCCGTTATCATCGAGTATGCATGCACGCAATCAAGGCGACCGTGCGAGATAATACTCCGGGAAGGCGGCATTCAAACAATAACGCAATTACCATAAACATAACTTTGATTCATGAAATTTCTAAGACATTTACCTAGCTGCTCGCGCACACACACGCACACACGCACACACTCGCGCACACACACACACACACACACACACGCACACACTCGCGCAAACACGCACATACGCACACACTCGCGCAA
>NW_014582671.1:1892-2536 GCF_000485595.1 Priapulus caudatus
TAAACTACAGAGAGAAATAGCATAAACTACAGAGAGAAATAGCATAAACTACAGAGAGAAATAGCATAAACTACAGACGGAAATAGAATAAAACTACAGAGAGATATAGCATAAACTACAGAGAGATATAGCATAAACTACAGACGGAAATAGCATAAACTACAGAGAGATATAGCATAAACTACAGACGGAAATAGCATAAACTACAGAGAGATATAGCATAAACTACAGACGGAAATAGCATAAAACTGCAGAGAGAAATAGCATAAACTACAGAGGAAAATAGCATAAAACTACAGAGAGAAATAGCATAAACTACAGAGAGAAATAGCATAAACTGCAGAGAGAAATAGCATAAAACTATAGAGAAAAATAGAATAAACTACAGAGAGATATAGCATAAAACTATAGAGAAAAATAGAATAAACTACAGAGAGATATAGCATAAACTACAGAGAGAAATAGCATAAAACTATAGAGAAAAATAGAATAAACTACAGAGAGATATAGCATAAACTACAGAGAGATATAGCATAAACTACAGAGAGAAATAGCATAAAACTACAGAGAGATATAGCATAAACTACAGACGGAAATAGCATAAACTACAGACGGAAATAGCATAAAACTACAGAGAGATATAG
>NW_014582671.1:6988-7374 GCF_000485595.1 Priapulus caudatus
GCATGAACTACAGACGGAAATAGCATAAACTACAGAGAGAAATAGCATAAACTACAGAGAGAAATAGCATAAACTGCGGAAAGAAATATCATAAACTACAGAGAGAAATAGCATAAACTACAAACGGAAATAGCATAAAACTACAGAGAGAAATAGCATAAACTACAAACGAAAATAGCATAAAACTACAGAGAGAAATAGCGTAAACTACAGACGGAAATAGCATAAACTACAGAGAGAAATAGCATAAACTACAGAGAGAAATAGCATAAAACTACAGAGAGATATAGCATAAAACTACAGAGAGAAATAGCATAAACTACAGAGAGAAATAGCATAAACTACAGAGAGAAATAGCATAAAACTACAGAGAGATATAGCATAAA
>NW_014582672.1:0-962 GCF_000485595.1 Priapulus caudatus
CAGTAGCAGCAGTAGCAGCGGCAGCGGCGGTGGAGGCAGCAGCGGCAGTAGCAGCAGCAGCAGCAGCAGCAGCAGTAGCAGCAGTAGCAGCGGCAGCGGCGGTGGAGGCAGCAGCGGCATAGCAGCAGCAGCAGTAGCAGCAGTAGCAGCATCACCGTGGAGGCAGCAGTAGCAGCAGTAGCAACAGCAGTAGCGGCAGCAGCGGTGGAGGCAGCAGTAGCAGTAGCAGCAGCATTAGCAGCAGCAGCAGCGGCAGCAGCGGTGGAGGCAGCAGCGGCAGTTGTTTCGTGCGGTAAATAGATGGCATAGAATGAGAGAGGCTGAGTGAATAAAAGTGTTTTATGGGCGTGCGTGCTTGCGTGCGTGCGAGTGTCCGTGCGTGTGAGCGAGCGGGCGTGTGTGTGCCTTCGTGCATGTGTGCGTGCGTGTCCGTTAGTTCGTGCGCGCGTGCATGCGTGTATGAGTAGGTTGTCTACGTGCACGCGTGTACGCGCGTGTGCGCTCGTGCATGCGTGTATGAGTGGGGTGCCTATACATGCACGCGTGGTGTTTGATGGGCGCGTGTGCGTGTGTGTGTGCGTGCGTGCGTGCGTGCGTGCGTGCGTGCGTGCGTGCCGTAGCGATTACAAGCTCATACGTGCGTGTGTGCGTGTGTGTGTGTGTGCGTGCGTGCGTGCGTGCGTGCGTGCGTGCGTGCGTGCGTGCGTGCGTGCCGTAGCGATTACAAGCTCAGACGTGCGTGTGATTGATTAGAAACGCTGCATTAACGCTGTGCGTGGAGGATACATATGTGATTATTATATTAGACTCATTAGCTCCTTATAGATCTTCTCGGATGTCCCGCTCGCGTGCATGGAGCGTGTGCGCGCGCGTGTGTGTTAGTAAGTTAGTAAGTTAGTAAGTAAGTAAGTAAGTACGTAAGTAAGTAAGTAAGTAAGTAAGTAAGTAAGTAAGTAAGTAAG
>NW_014582672.1:5034-5698 GCF_000485595.1 Priapulus caudatus
AGAGAGAGAGAGAGAGAGAGAGAGAGAGAGAGAAAGAAAGAAAGAAAGAAAGAAAGAAAGACAGACAGACAAAGAGATAGCAGCGAGAGAGGAAGAGAGACGGGGAAGAGAGATAACATGCGTGCGAGCGATATAGAGAAAGAAATAGATAGATAGAGAGAGGGGGCAGAAAAAAAGAGAGAGGGAGAGAGAGAGATAGAGAGAGAGGCAGAGAATGAGTGAGAGGGAGACAGCGGGAGGAGCTTCGTACTCGATCCCACACACGGGAGCGTTGTCTCATCGCGCCTTCCGCCAATAGTCTCGTGGCGACACCTGACGGAAGATAAGATGATTAACTCGCTAACTCAAGTTCCGTTCCTCAACCGTGAATTAATCGTGAATTAATCCCAGACATCAAACCCTAATCCTAACCCTTATCCTCCCCTGACCCTGACCCTGACCCTGACCACCCCTCAATTAGGACAGTAGCCCCAACCCTATTCTTAACTCGAACCCTAACCCTAAGCTTAATACGAACCCCGATACAACACAGACGCCCAAACAATACACAGTGTGTGAAAGCTGAATCAACACTGAAATGCTGGAAACAGATGAGGGGTTTCTGTCTCTCGCTCTCTCTCTCTCTCTCTCTCTCTCTCTCTCTCTCTCTCTCTCTCTCTCTCTC
>NW_014582672.1:7080-7372 GCF_000485595.1 Priapulus caudatus
TTCTCTCCTCTCTCTTCTCTCCTCTCTCTTCTCTCCTCTCTCTTCTCTCCTCTCTCTTCTCTCCTCTCTTTGCTTTCGTCGTCGTCTGTCTTCGTGTATTTTCCTAGGGATCAATCAGACGTGACGCATCGATAAAAGTTGTCGACGCATAAAAATGCGTCGGCCGCAGCGATTTCCCGTCACCCCGCACATTATCCCAGCTAGCTGTCAGTCCTCATGTTCTCACGTGTGAAGGCCGCACACACACACACACACACACACACACACACACACACACACACACACACACACA
>NW_014582673.1:0-352 GCF_000485595.1 Priapulus caudatus
AACAGTATCCTTAAACAACGCTGATTGACGCTCCGAGGGAAAAGATAAAAACTATCGTTCCCAATTGGATAACGAATCATAGCGATGCGGTGATTTATGGTCTATAGACACACAGCCATGTATTCTACACGGAATATTAAATAGCTAGGTAATTACGAGCATGAATTATGAATCAGATGCCCACAGCATTAGGGGAGAGATAAATGGAGAGCTGATAGGATAGAGTACCAACGAGGGTGAGCGAGAGAGAGAGAGAGAGAGAGAGAGAGAGAGAGAGAGAGAGAGAGAGAGAGAGAGAAGAGAGAGAGAGAGAGAGAGAGAGAGAGAGAGAGAGAGAGAAGAAGAGAGAGAA
>NW_014582673.1:2122-2404 GCF_000485595.1 Priapulus caudatus
TCGTCGTGTGTGTGTGTGTGTGTGTGTGTGTGTGTGTGTGTGTGTGTGTGTGTGTGTGTGTGTGTGTGTGTGTGTGTGTGTGTGAGTGTGAATGTGCGTGCGTGTGTGTGAGAGAGAGAGAGAGACATATACATTCCCTAGTTAACGACATAAACGTATTTACGTATTTGAGTGTTTGGAATACCAATTGGATCGGATACGGCTTCGGATTTTGGTTCTTTCCGTTCGGTAGAGTACGATCAAGACTAAGATAATAACCAATGGGTTATTATCTTACTCTTG
>NW_014582673.1:6626-7371 GCF_000485595.1 Priapulus caudatus
TTGTCGGCTAACTGACGGTTGTGCGTTGTTGTCGGCTGACTGACGGTTGTACGTTGTTGTCGGCTTACTGACGGTTGTGCGTTGTTGTCGGCTAACTGACGGTTGTGCGTTGTTGTCGGCTGACTGACGGTTGTGCGTTGTTGTCGGCTAACTGACGGTTGTGCGTTGTTCTCGGCTGACTGACGGTTGTGCGTTGTTGTCGGCTAACTGGCGGTTGTGCGTTGTTGTCGGCTGACTGACGGTTGTGCGTTGTTGTCGGCTAACTGACGGTTGTGCGTTGTTGCCGGCTGACTGACGGTTGTGCGTTGTTGTCGGCTGACTGAGGACCGCACGCTAGAATCCGGGCCGTGTACGGCGACTGCGTGGCGGCATGCGGGCTTCGATTATTCGCTCCGGCACTGCCGCACGTTTCGCTGTGTGAGCTCACATGCTGCACTGATGCGGCGTGCAGGCGGGAGGCAGCCGAGATGAGCGCAACTCACGGCGCCGTTCGGCCGCCCGTGGCATTCGCAGCGCGTGCGCATGCGCAGACGTGCGGGCGAGGAATCGGTGGTAGACAGGCACGGTACATATTGTCGGTGTATCGTCAGCGAGCATGCGCAGTTTGAAGCGTACTGGTACTGCAGAAAGCTGCTGCTGCTGCGGGAAACCTACACAACATACAACATGTGTGTGTGTGTGTGTGCGTGCGTGCGTGCGTGCGTACGTGCGTGCGTGCGTGCGTGCGTGCGTGCGTGCGTGCGTG
>NW_014582674.1:0-7371 GCF_000485595.1 Priapulus caudatus
GGGGGGGCGGGGGGGGGGGGCGGCGGGGGGGGGGCGGGTGGTTGTTCTCTCACCTTCTGTCCTTCGATGGTCTTGCTGCCATGTGATGCTGCTCCTCCTCATCCAGAACTCTGTCTCCGTCCAGATCATACTTCGCAAACACCGTCTCGATCTCAGCATCGGCATAACCACGACTACGCAACAACGTAACCAACAACGTAAGTCACAAACGTTTGCCAACAATGTAAGTCCACACGTTGCCAACAATTTGCTTAAGTCACAACGTTGCCAACAATGTAAGTCACAACGTTGCCAACAACGTAAGTCACAACGTTGCCACAACGAAGTCACAACGTTGCCAAATGTAAGTCACAACGTTGCCAACAATGTAAGTCACAACGTTGCCAACAACGTAAGTCACAACGTTGCCAACAATGTAAGTCACAACGTTGCCAACAACGTAAGTTCTACAACGTTTAGCCAAACAATGTAAGTCACAACGTTGCCAAAACAATGTAAGTTCACAACAGTTAGCCAATCAAACGTAAGTCACAACTGTTGCAACAATGTAAGTCACAACGTTGCCAACAATGTAACCAACAACGTTGCCAACAATATAGACTGCATCTCACGCTCGCTGTGAGTGCAAAACATCTAACGTTCATTCGAGATAAGTGAAGCGAGATATATGTACGCCCAATGATAGAACGGGAGCGGTGGGTGTGGCCCGCGATACGACCAATGATAGAACGGATGTGGCAGTGGGCGTGGCGGCGGGCGTGGCAGCGGGCGCCGCCCCCTCGCACGCGCGCGTGACTCACGCCTTCAGCTCCTGCCGCCACTCCTCGAAGTCCAGCTTCTGGTCGGCGTTGATGTCGGCCGCCTGCAGCGCCTTCTGAATGTCCATGATCTTCTCCTTCTTGATGTTCATCTTCGACAGCATCTTGCTGTAACCCTGACGACGGAGGAGATCGAGAGATAGAGAGATGAAGCCATGTGAAGCGTACAGGCTGACGAGGACACGGTGGAGATACTGGATGACAGAGAGGGAGACAGAGAGGGAGACAGAAATAGAGGGAGACAGAGAGAAGGGGAGACAGAAATAGGGGAAAACAAAGAGAGGGGGAGAAAGAGAGAAGGGGAGACAAAGAGAGGGGGAGACAGAGAGAAGGGGAGACAGAGAGAAGGGGAGACAAAGAGAGGGGGAGACAGAGAAAATGGGAGACAAAGAGAGGCGAGACAGACAGAAATAGGGGGAAACAAAGAGAGGGGGAGACAGAGAGAAGGCGAGACAGACAGAAATAGGGGGAAACAAAGAGAGGGGGAGACAGAGAGAAGGGGAGACAGAAATAGGGGGAAACAAAGAGAGGGGGAGACAGAGAGAAGGGGAGACAGAAATAGGGGGAAACAAAGAGAGGGAGAAACAAAGAGAGGGGGAGACAGAGAGACGGGCAAAACATCCTTACCAACATCAAATTACATCAATTAATAAAATCCACCAAACTGAATTCCCAGTAACAAGTGAACGTCGAAGCAAAGCGAGGCGCGTGTAGAGGGCGCCGGGGTAGCGACTCACCCGTTTGAAGTAGTCGGTGAGTTCGAATTCGTTCTTCTGCTCGGCAATCTCCGCCTTCACCTCGGCGTACGTGTCGTTGATGATGGCCAGGAACATGTTCTGCAAGCAGCCACACACACACAGTCAGTCACAGTCACAGTCACAGTCACAGCTGTGCGCTGTGGGCTTGCTTGTGACTGTGACTCGTGACTGTTGACCTGTGACTGTGAGCTGTGAACTGTGACTGTGACTGTGACTGTGACTGTGCCTGACTGTGCGTGTGCTGCTTGTGACTGTGACTGTGACTGACTGTGCTGTGTGGCTGCTTGTGACCTGTGACTGTGACTTGTGACTGTGAGCTGACTGTGCGTGTGGCTGCTTGTGAACTGCTCGAGCTGTGACTGTGAGCTGTGACATGTTGACTGACTGTGTGTGTGGCTGCTTGTGACTGTGGACTAGTGACTGTGACTGTGACTGAGTGAGCTGTGTGTGTGACTGTGACTGTGACTTGATGACTGTGCACTGTGACTGTGGCACTGTGACTGTGACTGTGATTTCTTGTGTGTGTGACTGTGAACTGTGACCTGTGAGCTGTGACTGTGATGGTGAACTGTGACTGTGACTGTGACCTGTGGACTGTGACTTCGTGACATGTGACTGTGACTGTGACTGTGCACTGTGACTGTGGCTGACTGCTGCATGTGCTGCTTGTGACTGTGACTGTGACTGTGACTGTGACTGTGGGTGTGAGATGTGAGCTGTGAACTGTGACTGTGACTGTAGAGCTCGTGACGTGTGACTGTCTGTCTGAGCTGTGTGTGTGTGACTGTGAGCTGTGTCTGACTCGTGTGTGTGTGAACTGTGACTGTGTCTGACTGTGTGTCTGAACTGTGAACTGTTGTCCTGACTGTTGATGTGTGTGACTGATGACATAGTGTCTGACTGTGTGTGTGTGACTGTGACTGTGACTTGTGTCGACTGTTGTGTGTGTGACTGTGAGCTGTGACTGTGACCTGTGACTGACTGTGAGCTGTGACTGTGTCTGACTGTGTGTGTGTGACTGTGACTGTGACTGTGACTGTGTCTGTGACTGTGACTGTGACTGTGACTGTGACTGACTGTGACTGAGCTGGTGACTGTGGACTGTGTCTGTGGGCTGTGAGTGTACCTGTGAACTGTCGACCGTCGACCGTGCGCGTTCACGACCGTAAGGCTGTGACTGTGACTGTGACTGTGACTGACTGTGTGTGTGTGACCATCCGTGACGTGTGTCTGACTGTGTGTGTGTGACTGTAACTGTGACTGTGGTTGTGNGTCACATCACAGTCACAGTCACATTCACAGTCACACACACAGTCAGACAGCTCAGCTAAAACCCTACACACAGGCAGTTGCACAGTGCAGACACACGCATGCACAGACGCACACACACACACACAGACGCACACACACACACAGTCACACACACACACACACACACACACACGCATGCACGCATGCACGCACACACACACATGCACACATACACGCACGCACACACACTCACACAGTCACACACACACACACACACACGCACACACGCCAATGCACGCACACACCTCACGACAGTCAGCACATGACACACCACAGTCACCCACACAACACACGCATGCACGCATGCACGCACACACACACCACACATTCACACACAGTTACTCAGACACCAAACATGACATCCACGTAGTTTACACTGGGGAAAATACACCTCGGGGCGATTTAGCCCCCGAAATGCCAAAAAGAACACCGTAAATTTGCATAGAGTTTCAAGTGCAAAACCAAATTTAGAGTGCTATTTTCATGCACAGCGAGCTTGAAAAGTAGCCCCCGACAAAAATACATTTTACGAATTTTTTCCCTGCAGCGTAGGCACACATCGTCGCGAGGGAGCGAGGGAGCGAAGGAGCGAGGGAGCGACACGCACCAGCAGCACGAAGAAGACGAAGAAGACGTAGAAGATGAAGTAGATTGGACCCGAGCACAGCGGTTAGCAGCCTCAGCTGGCTGGAAAATCAAAGTCTCCGAGGATGATGCGGATCAGAGTCATCCTGGAAAGCAGCAACGACAAAAAATCAATTAATAAATTAATGAAATAATAATTATTTAATATTAATTAATAAATAATAATGATTTAATATTAATTTAATAAAATAATAATTATTTAATATTAATTAATAAAATTAATTAATTATTCATCTGCGTGTGTGTTCCTTCATTAAGCTCTCTCCGGCAAAACCGGAAGATGCTAACGACGTGTGATCACGATGCTAGAACTGATAGAATGTGAATCAACGTAGTACGTAGAACAAAACGCTGGATTGCGATCGTTTTATGTTTTATGTACTTCTCGTCTCGTCCTCCCTTTCTCTCATCTTCTCATTTCCGCCTCCTCCTTCGGCTCGTTCTCTCTCTCTCTTCCTCGGTTCTCGTCTCTCTCTCTCTCTCTCTCTCCTCTCTCTCTCTCTCTCTTCTCTCTCTGCTCCTCTCTCTCTCTCTCTCTCCTCTCTTCGTCTCCCCTCTGTCTCAGCCTTCTCTCTCGATCTCATCGACTCGATCCGCGTCTCATCATCTCAACTCCTCCTCATCTTCGATCCTCGCGTCTCTCTCTCTCTCTCTCTTCTACCCCTCTCCTCGTCGTCTGCTCGTCTTCTACTCTCGGTCGTCTCGGTCGGTTCCTCGGTCGTCTCTTCTCCTCTCGTCTCTCTCTCTCTCTCGTCCGTCGGGTCCTCTCTAGTCTCGTCGGGGATCGGGCTCTTCTCTCGGGGTCGCTCCTGGCTCTCTCTCATCCATCCCTCTCTCTCTTCACTCCTTTCTCCTCTCGTTCTCGATCTTCATCTGTCTGTCTCTTGCTCTCTCTTCTCCTGTCTCCTCTCATCTCGGTCTCTCGCCCTCATCTTCTCTCTCTCTCCTCGTCTCTCTCCTGCTCTCTCTCTCTCTCTCCGTCTCCTTCTCATCTCGTGCCTCAGCGCTCTCTCTCTCTCTCCTCTCTCTCTCTCTCTCTCTCTCATCTCCTTCTCGGTCTCTCTCTCTCGTCGGTCCCTCTCCTCTCCATCAGGTCTCTTCTCACTCTTCTCTCTCTCTCATCTTCTCTTCGTTCTTCATCTCTCTCATCTCTCTGTCTCTCTCTCATCTTCTCCTCATCGATGATCCGATGTCTGCCTCATCTCTCTCCCCCCCTCTGCTCTCCTCTCCTTCTCTCTCTCTCTTCTCTCTCCCTCCCTCTTCCTCTCCGCTCATCGGATCTCTCGCGCTCTCGTCTCTCTCTCTCCCTCGTCTCCTCTCTCTCTCCTCCGTCTCCTCTCTTCTCTCTCTCTCATCTCTCTCTCTCTGCTCTCTTCTCTCTCAATCTCTCTCTCAATAATCTCTCAAAACGCTCTCTTCTCACTCTCTCTCTCTCATCTCTCTCTCTCCCTCTCTCTCTCTGCTCTCTCTTCATCTCATCTCTCACCACAACTCCTCCTCTCTCAATTCTCAAATTCCACTTAACTCTCTCAGCTAAACAATCTCTCGTCCTCAACAATCAATCTCGCATATACTCTCTTTCTCTCTCCTCCAATCTCCTCTCGATCAATCTCTCAAGTCTCTCCCTCGTCTCTCTCTCTCTCTCTCTCATCTCATCATAAAAACTAGTCTCTAATCTCCTCTCATATCTTCCTTCCCTATTCCTCTCTCCTCTCCTTACCCTCTCTCGCCTCTCTCTCTCTCCCTCCTCTGCCCCCCCCCGGGCGCGCGCGGCCCCGCGCCCCGCCCGCCGCCGCGCGCCGGCCGCGGCGCCGCCGGGCCGCCCCCGCGCCCGCGCCCGCCGCCCCGCGCCGCCCCGCCGCCGCGCCCCGCGCGCGGCGCGCCCCGCGGGCGCGCCCCCGGGCCTCGTCTGCTCTCTCTCTCTCTGCTCTCTCTCTCTGGCGCTTCTCTCTCGCCCTTCTGGGCTCGTGGCTCGTTCGCGGGTCGTCTCGTCGTTCTGCTCTCTCTCTCGGGCTGGGGGGTGCTGGCGGTGCGTCTCTCTCTCGTCTCCCTCTCTCCTCTCCTCTCTCTCTCTTCCTATCCCTTCTTCGTCTCTCTCTCTCTTCTCGCTCATTCTCCCTCTCTGTCCCGGGGGGGGGGTCTCGGGCTCGTGCGGACTCGGGGCGGGTGGGGGGCACTCTTCCTCCTCTCTCTCTCTCTCTTCTCCTCCTCCTCTCTCTCTCTCTCTCTCTCTCATCTCTCTCTCTCTCGTCTCTCTCTCTTCTCTCTCTCTCTCTCTGCCTCCTCTCTCTCTCTCTCTCTCCAACCTCCGACTCTCAACTACTCCCCTCTCTCCACTCTCTCACTCTGCGTTCTTCTCCAACTCTCTCACTCTCTTCTTCTCTCATCATCTCTCTCTGCTCCTCTCTCTTCTCTCTTTCAAACTCGGGGCTTCCACTCTCATCGTCACTCTCACTCTCACTCTCTCTCTCTCTTCTCTCTCCATCTCTCTCCTCTCTCTCTCTCCTCACCCTCTCTCTCTCGAGTAGGACTTAAGCCCCTCTCCTCTCGGGGGGGGCGCTTCACTGCCTCTCTTCTCTCTCCACTCTCTCTCCATATCTCCCATCTCCTCTCTCTCTGCTCTCCCTCTCACGATACCCTTAAGGTCGGGGGGGGGCGGAGCTCCTCGCTCCTCTCTTCCTCTCGTCCTCCTCGTCTCTCTCTCTCTTTTTTTTTGTTTCTCTCTCTCTCTCTCGTCCTCCCCTCACGCCGTCTCCCTCTTCACCCACTCCTTCCTCTCCCCTCCCCCTCCTCTCCTTCCTCTCCCTCTCGCCAACCTACACTTACGTTGCCGTGCCGAACGTACTGAAGTCCTTCACCTGAGTGCCCAAAGATGAACACGATGCAGAACATCACTCCGAACCCAGCGATGTCCTTCGCGCAGCGGCTCAAGGTCGACGACAGCTGCGTCATCGTCTTGTTGAAGCTGATGTACTTGAACACCTGCCGGAGGCGGGGAGAACGGAGGATGAGGGGTCGCCATAGCAACGCACGACCGCGCGAGGGGTCGCCGGTAGCAACGCGCGACCGCGCAAGATCGCGCCAGGATCAGCCGATCACAAAGTCGACACGAAACCCAACATCCAGAATTTTCCAGCGAGAACAAACAACCGCGCGCGCAGGCATTAACGACCACACGAGGGCGCCGGCATCGCACAGGTAGAGGGCGCCACCACCGACCTTGATCCAGGCGAAGAACACCATGATGGCGACGGCGTTGTTGTACTGCGTCTGCCAGAAGCCGAGGAATTCAAAGTCGGCGAAGGTGTCCGGTCCGCCGAGCAAACTCTCGAGTGTTCTACCGACCACCAGGGTGCGGTAGAGGCTGAACGCGATGCAGACGATCGCCAGCTGCAAGACAAGAGAGCGTGCGTTCATGCGTTAGTGCCGGCAGGGGGCGCCGTGAGGAGAGTCGAGGAGGAATCCTTCTCACACTATCGTAGTAATGATGATGACGATGATAATAACAATAAAAATAATAATCATCATATTTATAATAAATATGACACTGATGTGACACTGTTATGACACCGATATGACATAGCAGTCACGTGACGCTGAGTGAGCACTGCAATCCAGCGTCGCGACGCAGCGATGTGACGCTGACGTGACACTGCAATCACGTGACACTGACGTGACACTGCAATCACGTGACACTGACGTGACACTGCAATCACGCGACGCAGCGATGTGACGCTGACGTGACACTGCAATCACGTGACGCAGCGATGTGACGCTGACGTGACACTGCAATCACGTGACGCAGCGATGTGACGCTGACGTGACACTGCAATCACGCG
>NW_014582675.1:0-7367 GCF_000485595.1 Priapulus caudatus
AGAGAGATATGATTTGATAGCGCACGTGATCAAATATGGCAGCGCCCATGGTGTAGGAAAAAAATCAGAAGATGAAGCTTTGTTTGAAATGTGGTATGGAACGCCGTGTCTTTTGACATATTACGAGTGGCTTGTACAGTGACAGAAATAAGAAGGCGGCTGCTATAAACAAGAATCGCCGAAAATGGAATGCAACAGGTATGAAACTACTAGTATGACGTACGACCCAAACGTTTTACAGATAATTTCTTGTAGATCAATGATGACTCACCTGATGACGGAAGCTGAAGCCGTCTGCATTGTTATTTTATATTATTTTTCGATCGAGCGTTTTGACAGTGAAAATTACGGCAAATATCGACGTGAAAGAGGTTTTATTACCGTCTGCAAGGAACGAGGGGGGTCAGGGGAGCGTGGTACGGCAGGTTGTAGACGAAGTGGTTGCAGACGAAAGTGGCAGTTCATGCAGGGGCGGTATCGTGTTTTGCGCGACAAGGATCGTTCCATTGTCGCCGAGTCCCGCACACGTGGCGATTAAAATCGTCAGTAGGCTACCAATATGATATATGATGTACATATAATATATGTGTGTGTTGTGTGTGTTGTGTGTGTGGTGTGTGTGTGTTGTGTGTGCGTGTGTGTGTTGTGCGTGCCGTTGCGTGGCGTACGTGTTGTGTGGTGTGTTCCATATTTGGTATTGTAAAATATTTCATTATGTAGCACTAATTTAAAGTACGATTCTGCGCAGGCTTTACTGTAAACTCTAGTGTCTAAGTGCTAGTGTAAACTCTACAGTAAACTCTGTAAGCTCTAATATTAGTCGTTCTAAGTCTGTATAACTATAGAATGTTAGTCGTACTACTTGTAGACATCTGATGCTGTGATAAAGCAGGGTATGCGTAAATGACAAATTTTGTCATTTTGTGTTTAGGAAATACATCATTAAGCATTGTCGGTTACACAATTCTTGATTAAAATGGTCGCGTGGTTAGGCGTTGTATCAGGGTGGCGATGGTAGATTTAGTTAGGAGTTAGTATTCATGGTGTTACGTATTAATTAGTAATATTGTTTAAATTATATGGTGGGAACATGAGTAGCGCGCAGTCACCGCCCGGCCAGGCAGCACTCGCACACGCGCACACCACGCACACACACGCACACACGGCACGCAGAAAATCACACACACACAGCACACACACGAGCCACACGCACGCGACCAGCGCACGCACGCACACACATAGTACACACACACACACTACACCGCACATACACACACAACGCCTACACGGCACGCACAGCACGCACACACACATCGGCACTCACAATCCACACACACGGCACACACATCCACACACAACAAATCACACACACACGGGGTTGGTGCCGGGTCCCTGGGGCGTGGCGAGCACCATCACAGCACACACGCACGCACGCACAGGCACGCACAGCACGCACACACACGCGACGCACTTGGCACACGCTGGACAGCACACACACAGGGTCCACAGCACGCCAGACTACACACGTGTGTAGACGCGGTAACACTGGCTTAGTACGGACCTACATACCAGACCTGCTTACCTGAGTCATCTATGGAGAGTGTTAATAGCGTCGTGTAGACGGCTGTCTCACGTTAAGTAGGGACTTTAGTTGTTCGATGGTACGAGACCGGACATGTGTGCATCATCCCCGGTATATACAGCAACTGCGTGTAGATTTGGCGATAGCTGATATGACTACTAGGCACTTTAATTTAATATTAATTTTTCTTTTTTTAGGGTAGGGTTAGGGTTTTAGGTAGGTTTAGGGGTGTATGGTTAGTTTAGGTTGGAGGGTTATGGGTTTTTTTTTTTTTAAGTGCGCTAGTAGTCATATCCTAAGTGCCTAGTAGTCATATATATCGCATCTAACTGCCGGGTGCTGTATAAACACGGTCGTGGTTATTCATGTAGAGACGTCGTGCTGCTTGTCGCATAGGTTCGCTTCTCATCATCCCCTCTCCTCACGCACCACCGGGCGCGCGAAGCACTGCCACACACGGCGTGACGGCGCGGCACACAAGACACGCGCTGCACACGCCAGTGGCACACCTCTATTCTCTCTCCTGCCCTGTGCCACACGTGTATATTTTCCTCCTCATCTTTATGGCACCATATCTTCCTATAGTTGGCGAAGTGGTGTGGTGCATGGTGTGGTGGGTGGTCGATGGTGGTCTGGTGTCGGTGTGGTTGTGGTGGTGGTGGCGTGGTGGTGATGGGTGATTGGTGTGGTGGTGTTGGTGGTGGTGAATGGTGGTTCGGATGTGGTGTGTGGTGGTGTGATCGGTGGTGGTGGTTGTGTGTTGTGGTGGTGGTGTGTGGTGATGGTGGTTGATAGGCTGGTGTGGTGTTGTGTGTGATGTGTGATGGTGGTGGTTGGTGGTGGTGGTGATGGTGTTGGTGTGTTGTGGTTGTTGGTGTGGGTCGTGGTGCGTGATGGTGGGATGGTGGTGGTGGTGTTTGTGTGGTGATGGGTGGTGAGGTGTGGTGGTGGAGGTGGTGGTGGTGGTGTGTGATGGGTGGTGGTGTGTGGTGTGGTTGTGGTGGTGGTGGTGTGGTGTGGTGGTGTGTGGTGGTGGCTGGTGGTGATTGGTGTGATCCGGTGGTGGTGGGTGGTGTGGTGGTGTGGTGGTGGTGGTGTGGTGGTGGTGATGGTGGTGACGGTGGTGGTGTGGGGTGGTGTGGTGGGCGTGGTGGTTGTGGTGCGGTGGTGGTGTGGCTGGTGGTGTGTGTGTGGTGGTGGTGGTGCACTGGTGGTTGTGGTGATTGGTGTGATTGGTGGTGGTGGTGCGCTGGTGGTGGTGGTGATGGTGGTGGTGCGTGATGGTGGGCTGTAGTTGTGTGGTGTGGTGTGTGGTGCTATGTGGTTGGTGGTGATGGTGGGTGTATGGTGGTGGTGGTGGGGTGCGTGGTGTGAGTGGTGTGGTGGCTGATGGTGAAGTGGTGGTGGTGGGTGTAGTGGTGTGGTGGTCGGTGGTGTGCACGGGGTTTCGGTGATGGTGTGTGATGGTGTGGTGGTGTGGTGTGGGGTGATTGGTCGGTGATAGGGTGGTGTGTGGTGGTGGTGATGGTTGGTGATGTGGTGTGTGGTGGTGGGGTGTGTGGTGTGATGGGTGGTGGTGGTGGTGGTGTGTGATGGTGGTTGATGGGTGGTGGTGGTGTGTGGGTGGTGGTGTGGCTGTGGGTGGATGGTGGTGATGGGTGGTCCTCGCTGCTGCTGCTGCTGCTGCTGCTGGTGGTGGTCGATGATGGTGGTGGTGGTGAGGGTGGTGATGGTGTGGTGGTGCTGAGGTGTTGGATTGGTGGGTGGTGGTGGTGTGGTGGTGCTACTGGTGGTTGGTGGTGCATGGTGCTGGTGGTGATGCCTGTGTCCTGTACTGCTGCTTGCTGCTGTCTTGCTGCTGGTGTCTGGTGGTGCATGATGGGTGGTGGTGTCCTACTGCTGGCTGCTGCTGCTGCTACTGGTGGTGGTAGGTGATGTCGGTGTTGTGGTGGTGGTGTGTGATGGTGGGGTTGTGGTGGTGTGGTGGGTGGTGTGATGGTGCGTGTGGTGGTGGTGGTGGTGGTGGTGTGGTGGTGTGGTGGTGATTGGTGGTGGTGTGGTGGTGGGGTGGTGGTTTTTGGTGCGTCGTGTGGTGGTGGTGGTGGTGATGTGGTGATGGTGGTGGTTGTTGTGGTGTTGGTGTGGTGTAGGTGGTGCGTGTGAGTGGTGGTGGTGATGGTGGTGGTAGTGGTGGTGGTGGTGGGGGTGGTGGAGGTGGTGGTGATGGTGGTGTGTTGGGTGGTGGTGGTGGTGGTGGTGAGTGTGGTGGTGATGGGTGGGGTGGTGATGGTGCGTGGGTGGTTGTTGGTGGCGGTGATGTGGGAGGTGTGGTGCGTGGTGTGATGCGGTGCGTGATGGTGGTGTGTGGTGTGGTTGTGGTGTGGTGGTGGTGGTGGTGGTTGTGGTGGTGGTCGGCTGCTGGTGTGGTGTGGTGGTGTATGGTTGGTGGTGGTTGTGGTGGTGGTGGTGGTGGTGTGGGTGTGGGGTGGCTGGTGGTTGTGGTGGTGTGTGGTGGTGGTGGTGTGGTGGGGGTGTGGGTGGTGGTGGTGGTTGGTGGTGGTGGTGGTGGTGGGGGTCGGTGCGTTGTGGTGGTGGTTGTGGTTGGGTGGTGTTGGTGGTGTTTGCGTGGTTGGTGGTTGTGGTGGTGGTGGATGGTGTGGTGGTGGTGGTGGTGGGTGGTTGTGGTGTGGTGTGGTGGTGGTGGGGTCGGTGTGGGGGTGGTGGTTGGCCCGGTGGGTGGCGTGATGGGGTGGTGTGCTAGTGGTGGGATGGGTGGTGTGGTCCTAACTGCTGCTTGCTGCTGCTGCTCTTGGTGTAACTTGGGTGGTGCATGATGGTGGTGGGGTGGTGTTGGTGGTGGTGAACGGTGAGGTGCTGGGAGGGGTGGTGGTGGTGGTGTGTGGTGGTTGCTGGGGTGGGGTGGTGGTTGTGGTGCTTGGTGGTGGTGGTGGTTTGGTGTGGTGGTGGTGGTTGTGGTGTGGTGGGGTGGTGTGTGGTGGTGGTGGGGTGGTGATGGTGCGTGTTGTGGTGGATGGTTGGTGGTGTGGTCCTACTGCTTGCTGCTTGCTGCCTCTGGTGCTAGAACGTGGTGGATGAATGGTGGTGGTGGCTGATGGTCGGTGATGGTGGGGTGGTGTGTCGTGGTGATGGTGGGTGGATGGTGGTGGGGTGGTGGTGGTGGTGGTGTGGTGGTGCGTGGTGGTGATTGGTGGTGATGGTGCGTGGTGGATGGTGGTGGTGGTGGTGTGGTGCGTGTGGTGGTGGTGTGGGGTGAGTGGTGGCTGCGTGTGGTCCTACTGCTGCTGCTGCTGTTATTTTCTGCTGCCTGCTGGTTGGGGTGATGAGGTGGTGGTGAGGTGTGAGGTGGTGTGGTGGTGATGGTGGTGATGTGTTGGTTGGTGGTCCTACTGCTGAGCTGCGGCTGACTGCTGCTTGCGACTGTAGTGGGGTGTGATGTGGTGAGGGTCCTACTGCTGCTGGCTGCTGGCGCTGCTGTGTGCTACTGTGGTTGTGGTGGTGGTGGTGATGGTGGTGGGTGTGGCTGTGATGGTGGTGGAGGTGGTGATGTGGTGGTGGTGGTCCACTGCTGCCGCTCTGCTTTGCCTGCTGCTATCTGGGTATGGTGGTGATGGTGGTGGTGGTGGTCCTGGCGCTTGCTGCTGCTGTCGTGCTGCTGGTGTGCTACTTGTGGTTGTGGTGGTCTGGTGGTGATGGTGGTGTTGTAGGTCGGTGGTGATGGTGGCTGGTGGTGGTGATTGTGGTGGTGGGCTGGTCTATCTGCTGCTGCTACTGGTAGTGGTGGTGATGGTGGTGGTGTGTCCTACCTGCTGTCTGGCTGCTGTTTGATGGTGGTGGTGGTGCGTCTTACTGCTGTGCTGTGCTGCTGCTGCTGCTGCTGCTGCTGCTGCTGCTGCTGCTGCTAGCTGTGCGGTGGTGCGTGGTGATGGGTTACTACTGCTGCTACTGCTGGCTGGCGGCGGTCAGTGGTGGCTGCTGCTCTTTCTCTGCTGCTGCTGTGTGGTGGTTGTGGTGGTGGTAGCTCTGCTGTTCTGCGTGCTGGGCTGCGGCTGCTGCTCGCTTGGTGGGTGTGGTGGTGGGGTTCTACTGCTGCTACTGCTGCTGCTGCTGCTGCTGCTGCTGGTGGTGTGGGTGGTCGCTGACTGTACGTGCTCACTGCTGCTGCTTGCTGCTGCTGCGCTGCTGCTGCTGCTGCCTGCCCATGGTGGTGGTGGTGGTGGCTCGCGCTACTGACTACTGCCGCTGCTGCTGCTGCTGGTGGGCGGGCCGGACGTGGTTTGTGGACGGGAGGGAGGGAGGGGGTGGGGTGGGGCAGGAGGGAGGGAGGGAGGAGGAGGGGGGAGGGAGGAGGAGGGAGTGAGGGAGGGAGGTGAGTGAGGTGGGTACAGCGAAGAAGCTAGAAGACGGACAGATAACTGGTAATCAGTAATGCCGCGTAAATGACGCTGTCCTCAATGCGCATGCGGCAGCAGGCAGCTATAGGCATCTGGGTCACTCTAATTGCTGTCCACCTCTCCAGCCTCTTCTTCACTGTGTGTGTGTGTTGTGAGTGTGTGTGGCGTGGCGTGCGTGCGTGCGTGCGTGCGTGCGTGCGTGTGTGTGCGTGCGTGTTGTATTGTGTGTTTGGTGTGTGTGTGTGTGTGTGTGCTGTGTGTGTGTGTGTGTGTGTGTGTGTCTGCCCTTTCCATCTCTCGCGCTTTTCTCCTCCTGTCTTCTTTCTTTATCTTCTTTCCTCCGTTCTCTCTCACTCACTCACTCTCTCTCATCATTGTCTCTCGTCTCTCTCTCGGTTCTTCCTCTATCCCTCTCGTCTCTCTCTTATTTATTCCCCTCTCTCTTATATATATCTTCTCTCTCTCTCTCCCCCTCTCTTCCTCCCTATCTCTCCTTCTCGCTGTGTGTGTACATCGGCTTGTAACTGCATGTTTGCTGGGAGGAGGTGACCAACCCTCTTTCTTTTACTTTCCTTCGTGAGCGATTTAGAAGAAATCCCTTATGAAAGGGAACGCGGCGGGAGCGCTGTGTGCGTGCGGTTTACCGTGTGCGTGCGTGCACGTGCGTGCGTGCGTGCGCGTGTGTGCGCGTGCGCGTTATACCGTGCGCATACACTCCGGGCTACACGCGTGCGTGCGCGTGCGTGCGTGCGTGTGCGTGCGTGTGCGTGCGCGTCGACGAGCTTGTGCGTGCGCGGATACGTGTATGTGCGTGCGTGCGTGCATGTGCGTGCGTGCTTGCGTGTGCGCGGATACTTGTATGTGCGTGCGTGCATGTGCGTGCGTGCTTGCGTGCGTGCGTGTATGTGCGTGCGTGCATGTGCGTGCGTGCTTGCGTGTGCGCGGATACGTGTATGTGCGTGCGTGTATGTGCGTGCGTGCATGTGCGTGCGTGCTTGTGTGCGCGCGAATACGTGTATGTGCGTGCGTGCATGTGCGTGCGTGCTTGTGTACCAGCCAGTATTTCCATAGATGCGATTATAGGCAGGGCATGACATCAGCAGATCAATCGATCAATCGATCAATCAATCAATTAATCAGCTGATCGAATCCTCGTGGGGAAGTAGAGTGGAGCTGGGTTCCGTGCAGACGGAGACTTTACTCATGTCCGCGGCTATTATTAAGAGCAAGCTGTCTCTAACTCCGAGCTCCAGGGAAGCGTAACAGCTTTAGACTAGCACCCAATAGCAATAAGTACAGAAGTAGGGAGAAATAAGTTGCTACATCAAGTAGAATAACAAGTAGAATAACATCATAGCACGGCGCCGTGATGT
>NW_014582676.1:0-635 GCF_000485595.1 Priapulus caudatus
TGCTAGATGACAATGACTGCGCGCGTGTGATCGTCTGCTAGATGACAATGACTGCGCGCGTGTGATCGTCTGCTAGATGACAATGTCTGCGCGCGTGTGATCGTCTGCTAGATGACAATGACTGCGCGCGTGTGATCGTCTGCTAGATGACAATGACTGCGCGTGTGATCGTCTGCTAGATGACAATGTCTGCGCGCGTGTGTGATCGTCTGCTAGATGACAATGACTGCGCGCGCGTGTGTGATCGTCTGCTAGATGACAATGTCTGCGAGCGTGTGATCGTCTGCTAGATGACAATGTCTGCGAGCGTGTGATCGTCTGCTAGATGACAATGACTGCGCGCGTGTGATCGTCTGCTAGATGACAATGTCTGCGCGCGTGTGATCGTCTGCTAGATGACAATGACTGCGCGCGCGTGTGATCGTCTGCTAGATGACAATGTCTGCGCGCGTGTGTGATCGTCTGCATTGTCATCTAGCCATTGTCATCTAGCAGACGATCACACGCGCGCAGACACTGCGCGCGTGTGATCGTCTGCTAGATGACAATGACTGCGCGCGTGTGATCGTCTGCTAGATGACAATGACTGCGCGCGTGTGATCGTCTGCTAGATGACAATGACTGCGCGCGTGTGA
>NW_014582676.1:4505-7366 GCF_000485595.1 Priapulus caudatus
TGTGTGTGTGTGTGTGTGTGTGTGTGTGTGTGTGTGTGTGTGTGTGTGTGTGTGTGTGTGTGTGTGTGTGTGTGTGTGTGTGTGTGTGTGTGTGTGTGTGTTTGCGTGAGGGTGAGTGTGTGTACGTGTTTGTGTGTGCGCTCGCGGGCGCGCGCGCGTGTGTAAAGCAGTGGAGGCTGTACTCGTAGCGTATCGTTTACTTCGCGGCTAGTTGCATTCGTTGCTTGGATGACGCATCGCTGAGATACAGAACACTGCACTCACGTAAACAAGCCGCGGATTACCGGTGCTGCTTATCGCCTGCTCATAATCCGGTTTGTACTACAGATGGCGACACGCACCTGCGTTCACGTTTAGTCACGTGAGACCACTTCACTAACGCTAGGAGAAACCCTATGGTGTTAATCAACCTAACTCGACTACAAAGCTATATAGCATAACACAGTTATAGCGCTGACCGTAACTTTAAACCTAAATCGAAAATTGTGAAAAAACATACCAACCTATCCCGAATCCTGGAAGTAGCACAATACAACATCGTACATGTAATATTATAATAAGCATAAACATAACCTACACTAAGTAAGCTGGGTAACATTTCTTCCATCTACAATCGCAACGTAATATCGTACAAAACTATATCAGTAAGTCATGAGCAATAACGGTCTATAAGACTAATATAATATTCAATTTCCGCCTTTATATATATATGCCACATGCGGTATGAGGGTCGAACAACAGGAACCGCTACACTAACAAGATAATCACAACATCATCTGTGGTTCCACATGACACTATACTATGATAGACAGCACGCGCAGCGAGACACGCCGCGCTCTGGTGGATCCACCCGCGCAGTCCCGTGGGTATCCGCTGTCGACACCTGGGCGGTGCCGTGGGACGAGCCAGATACACCCCGCGGGGATACGCCGCTCGCCGAGAGTAGACAAATAAACGCCTATACCTTGTCTCGCGCAGCGCGCTGCGCCAGTTCTGGGCGTGACGCCCCCTCCTCCTCCTCCGGGAGTGTTGCCACAGTAACATGCTGATTATCGGATAGCGATAGGATGCGGGAGGAAGGTGGTGGTAGTGGTAAGATGTGGAATGGAGATGGTGGTAGTGGTAATATAGGAAGGGTAGTGTTGGTAGCGGTAAAATTAGGAAGGGTATAGTGTTGGTAGCGGTATCGTTCGTCAGGAACATAGAGGTAGCGGAATCGTACGGGGTAGAAAAGGATAGCGGTGGGGGTACGGGGGATATAGGTAGCGGTATGATACAGGAAGGAGGTGGTGGTAGCGATGCCGTACGATAGGGCGGTAACCGTAGTTGTAGCGTACAGAAGAGAGGTGTGAAACCGGTAGGGTTGCGGGAGGTGGTATAGAGGTACCAATAAGATGCGAGAGGGAGGCGGTTCGTAGAACAGAAACAGGGCGGCATTTTCCAGCAGTCTATTTGAAGCATTGCTTTTCCGTGTGGATAAAAAATAGCGCGTGAACATCAGTGAGAAAAAAAATTCGCCACGAGTATATTTGTTTGCACGTGCCGCTGTAGCTTCCGTCTCTGTCATAACTGGTCTCTCTCTCGCGCGCGCGCGCTCTCTCTCTCTCTCTCTCGTCGGTCAGTTAGCGAGGGGTCTCGTCCGCTCTCTGCTCTCTCGTCGTCATTCTCCTCGATCTTCTCGTCTATCGCTATCTCTCTCCTCGGTCTCTGTCGTCTTGTCGCGCGCGGCGCTCGATCTCTCACTACTATCTCCTCTCGTCCTCTCCGTCCGTCTCATCGCTCTCCGTCTCTCTCTTGCCCGTCGCCCTAGGGCGGTGACCTCCTTTTTTTGTGGCGCCGGGGATACCTCTTCATACTGCGGTGTCAAACTTAGGCTACTCTCAAGGTCTCATGAAAGATCGCCTCTCCTCTCTCCACCGATCCCCGTCGAACCGCTCGTCGGGGTGTCTCGTCTCTCATCTCTGTAAGTGTGTGTTGTGACGTGTGTATGTGTGGTGTGTGTGTGTGTGTGATGTGTGTGTGTGGTGTGCCGTGTGTGTGTGTGTGTGTAATGTCTAGTCTATGCTATCTGAGGAGCGTCGCTATCTATGCTATCTGATCTATCTATCTACTCTATCTCATCGTATCTATCACTAATCTATGCTATCCTATCCTTCTATCAGCTATCTATCTATCTATGCTATCTTAGTCTATCATACTACCCATTCTATCTATCTAATCTATCTATCATTCGTCTAGTTATCTATCTATCTATCTATCTATCTATCTACTATGCTACATCACTACTTCCACTATCCAGCGTATCTATCTTCTATCTATCCTATGCTATCCTATCTACGTCCGATTTATCGCCTATCTCATCTTATCTATCATCAGTCCTATCCCTCTCGGTAATCTATCTACTATTTAGTATCTATCTATCTATCCTATTGTTATCCTATCTCTCTATACTATCTCATCTATCTAATTCCTATCTACCCTCTATCTATTCCTATCTCTATTCGTAGGGGCCCTCTCATTCTCTCTTTCCATTTTCTCTCAGCTCCTGCGGCCGGGGGGGGATCTTCGCGGCGCCACTCTCTGCTTTCCTGCACGACTGGGTGCGGAGAGGGGGTGCGCTTTTAACTGATCTGTTCGTCCTCCTCCGCTCACCTCACCCGAGCTTGATCGCGTTTCCTATCTTTCGCCGCTGTTTTCCTTTGTTGTCCCGTAGTCAGTCTTCTCATATACTTCGGATGTTGTCGCGTGTGCTGCCCCTGCTCTTCGTCATAAGGGTTCACGCACGGGCACTCGGTAGCCGGAGCCCCCGAATCCAAATATTTGTTGATTGTTGCACAGACCGGCTAAGCCGCCGCACGCTG
>NW_014582677.1:0-409 GCF_000485595.1 Priapulus caudatus
TGCACTATGAACTATGCACCATGCACCATGCACTATGCACTATGCACCATGTGACATGCACTATGCACTATGCACTATGCACTATGCACTATGCACTATGCACTATGCACTATGCACTACAGTGTATGCACCATGCACCATGCACTATGCATTGGTGCACTATGCACTTTGCACTATGCACTATGCACTATGCACCATTCACCATGCACTATGCAGTATGCAGTATGCACTACGCACTATGCACTATGCACTATGCACCATGCACCATGCACTATGCACCATGCACCATGCACTATGCACTATGCACTATGCACTATGCACTATGCACTATGCACTATGCACGATGCACTATGCACTATGCACTATTCACTACGCAGTATGCACTATGCACCATGCACTATGCACTATG
>NW_014582677.1:4838-5144 GCF_000485595.1 Priapulus caudatus
ACTACAGTGCATGCACTATGCACTATGCACTCTGCATTATGCATTATGCATTATGCATTATGCATTATGCACTATGCACTACAGTGTATGCACCATGCACGATGCACGATGCACTATGCACTATGCACTATTCACTACGCAGTATGCACTATGCACCATGCACTATGCACTATGCACTATGCACTATGCACTATGCATTACAATGTATGCACTATGCACTATGCACTATGCACTATGCATTATGCATTATGCACTATGCATTATGCATTATGCACTATGCACTATGCACTATGCACGATGCACGAT
>NW_014582677.1:6450-7366 GCF_000485595.1 Priapulus caudatus
TATGCATTATGCACTATGCACTATGCACTATGCACTATGCACTATGCGCTCTGCGCTCTGCACTCTGCACTACCGTGTATGCACTATGCACGATGCACGATGCACTACGCACTATGCATTATGCACTATGCACTATGCACCATACACCATGCACCATGCACTATGCACTATGCACTATGCACTATGCAACTATGCACTATGCACTATGCACTATGCACAATGCACTATGCACTATGCACTATGCGCTATGAACTATGCACTATGCACTATGCACTATGCACTACAGTGTATGCACTATGCACTAGGAACTATGCACTATATGCACTATGCACTATGCACTATGCACTATGCACTATGCACTACAGTGTATGCACTATGCACTATGCACTATGCACCATGCACTATGCACTATGCACTATGCACTATGCACTATGCGCTATGCACTATGCACTATGCACTATGCACTATGCACTACAGTGTATGCATCATGCATCATGCACCATGCACTATGCACTATGCACTATGCACCATGCACTATGCACTATGCACTATGCACCATGCACCATGCACCATGCACCATGCACCATGCACCTTGCACCATACACCATGCACTATGCACTATGCACTCTGCGCTATGCACTATGCACTATGCACTATACACTATGCACTATGCACCATGCACTATGCACTATGCACCATGCACCATGCACTATGCACTATGCACTATGCACTATGCACTATGCGCTATGCACTATGCACTATGCACTATGCACTATGCACTACAGTGTATGCATCATGCATCATGCACCATGCACTATGCACTATGCACTATGCACCATGCACTATGCACTATGCACTATGCACCATGCACCATGCACCATGCACCATGCACCATGCACACATAGAGAGACACAGA
>NW_014582678.1:0-1171 GCF_000485595.1 Priapulus caudatus
CGGATTTCAATTAGACATTTCTTAGTAACCAGCAGTGATATTGGACAAACTAATACGCGTTGGGCTATAAGGTAATGTACTTAATTATTAACTACACAAGGTGCCAGTTACTCTAGCATTTGTTAAAATTGGATAATCAATGGGCCTATTATGCCTTTAAGCAGCTACTACTATAGGAGTAAGGCATTACAATTCATGTGACTATGGTTTGCAGTGTACGTCCAGTCCACAGGCACTTGAAGTAATTTACAAGCAACTCTGATTATACACTCACTGACTAACACTAAGTACAGTGTTAACTAGAGCACTCGGAGAGCACAGACCTCCGCCAAGGCCGCTGAATTCTCTCACTGTGAAAAATTTTATTTAGTAATTAATTAATTAAGTGGACAATTTTATTAATTAATTAATAAAATAATTAATTGGATCCGGATCACCACCAAAATGTAATCAATTCTAAGTTACCCCATTTCTGACCTATCCTGAAAATTTTATTATTTAATTAATTAGTTAATTAATTAATTGGATCCGGATCACCACCAAAATGTAATCAATTCTAATTTAGCCGATTTCTGACGTATCCTGAAATTTTTATGAAAATCCGTCCATAACTTTTTCAGTTAGGCTGTACACAAACCCACAAACCAACAGTCAAACACACGCCGGTGAAAACATAACCTCCTGCCAACCCCTTGGCGGAGGTAATCAGTGAGTGTATTGTCAAAGATTGCTTGTAAATGATTTCAAGCGCCTGTGGTACAGTCTGGTAGGGCCACTGCCAAAGTGATGCTTTATGCTTGCTACTATATATTCTATATTCTAGTATATTATACACTCAAATACAGAAGATAAATCATTAACTTATGTACCAGTATCATCGATCAAACTAATGGCAAGTTATGTATTTACAACTATGTATGGTATTTACCTTTCTTTTTACTATTTGCAGTCAATCATGCACCAATTCCTACAGCCTCGTAAAATCGCGTTGAATTCATCGACTCGCTACCCAGAGTTCACTCACTTTCGATTTCGCTTTCACTCTCGTGAAAGTGATAGCAGGAAATGGAGCTCTTATAAGAGACTAGCTGCGGCGCTGCGCTGGGTAAAATCGTGCTACTAATTCATACTACTAATAATTGGACACAATATAGGAACATTGGGTAAAAAT
>NW_014582678.1:4331-5831 GCF_000485595.1 Priapulus caudatus
TATATATATATATATAACAATGGGAGTTGGAACCCAGTGAGTGGTAACTAATTCTGTGCAAATTAGTTATCACTTAAATCTTCTGCACATGCTTTTCGTGTTTGGTGTTTGAAGTTAGGAGGTGGAATTAAGTCATATATATATATATATATATACGTGCATCTGCGTATATAGGTGTCGCATCTTTTGCAATAAGCACGCTTTTTCCAGAGCGCCCGCAGCGACGACAGAGACGTGTTTGACGGGTAGTGTGATCCGCACGTGTCGTGGAAGCTGCTGTGGTGGCTGGGAGCGAGTAAGGATAGGCAGGAGGAGACGATGTCAGCCGCCGCAGTAAACATACTACTAGCGCAACAATGCGACGTCGTCTATCGTAAGTTTAGCTATATACTCTGAGAAAGAATGCGAAACGAAGAGGAGCGTGATAGCGAGAGTGAGAAAGGGGCAGCGAGAGTAAGAATGGGGCAAGGGGACGAAAGGGAGACGAGAGAGAATGAGAAGAGAGGGGGAGAGAGAGGAAGAGAGTGTGGAGAGACAGAGAGTAAGAAAATGAAAAAAAAATATCGAGAGAGAGAGAGGGGTGAGGGGGAGAGAGAGAAACCGCGTTGGAGGTCAGTATCACGCTTATTCTTTACAACATACATTACAGGTTGCACCCAGAAACGGAACTAAGCCAGATGATACATAGCGTTAGCTGCCAGGTAAACGGGGGACACAGACCAGGACAGCTCATGCTCGTATATCGTATATCGTATATACTGAATGCCATTATATAATTATAAGTGAAATGAAATGGAATGAAATCATGCTGTAAAACAATTTGCCGAAGAATTGCGCTCTAGACTACCAGCAAAGTGGTATTTTTACAATGAGAGCAATAAATTACACGTATATTATACGTAGCTGCTATGCATCTTGGACTTAAAATTGTTTTAATTTCTTTTCCATGTTCTTCATTAATGCACATTGTATAGATTAGAGATACGATAAGAGCTTCAATCACGCTACGAAAAATCCACGAATACTGCCGTATCCAATTAAGTGCTTACATTGTTACCAATGTTAGCAGCAGTTTCGAAAACGCTACCGTCTTTGTCTGATGAATGATGTTGCTTGGGCTTGTCACCAGGTCGCAGCAGGTTAGCGAAGCGGGTGTCATACAGATTATAGTGCACTGCACATTTTTGCTTGGCTGTACGCAATGCTATCATCAGTGATTTCGATCCTTGTGGTGTAAGTGTGCATTCTGTACGTTATGGTTTTACTCTTGAGAATAAATGAAGATACGAAGATCTAGAGATTACAAGCAACATATAATATGTGGAAAAGGATATTAGAACCCAATTTGACGAATCGTACGAACCTGCGTTACCTCCATTACGACTGCCGTCACTAGGCAAACAATTTACCCTGGACAAACAATTCTCTGCTCAACACCCGTAGCAACATGTGACGTCACCTAACCGATTCGAGGCTATATTGCTTGGCAAGCAATTTAGC
>NW_014582678.1:7043-7365 GCF_000485595.1 Priapulus caudatus
AGAGAGAGAGAGAGAGAGAGAGAGAGAGCGAGCGAGGCAGAGAGAGAGAGGAGAGAGACAGAAAGAGAGAACGCGCGCACACACATCGAGAGAGAGAGAGTGTGTGTGTGCGTGCGTGCGTGCGTGTGTGTGTGTGTTGTGTGCGCGCGCGCGTGTGTGAGGGGGGATAGGAGAAGATATATATAGATAGATGGAAAGATAGGTAGATAGATAGATAAATAGACAGAATGAAGAGAGAGAGAGAGAGAGAGAGAGAGAGAGAGAGAGAGAGAATCACATGGTGTATTTCACACGTGCTTCGAAATCGGACATCGATGTAAGT
>NW_014582679.1:0-1434 GCF_000485595.1 Priapulus caudatus
AGGGAGAAAAGAGAGAGAGAGGGAGAAAAGAGAGAGAGAGAGGGAGAGAGAAATAGAGGAGTGGAGATATTAGGAGAAGAATATGAGCATGGCAGGCTTGTACTGCAGGCTGGCGGGGACGCAGTATTGAACGCTGTTTGTTTTCCGACGTCGACGAGTTGATAGATATTCGACAGCTATGACGAGCAGTGACAAATCTGTTTATATTCAGGATTCCGTACAGCAATGAATGGATGGATGGATGGATGGACAGACGGACAGGCGGGCGGATGGGCGGGCGGGCACACGGACGGACGGACGGACAGACGGACAGAAGTACGGACGGGCGGGCGGGGCGGGTCGGGCGGCCGGGCGGGCGGATGGATTGATGGATGGATGGATGGATGGATGAATAGACGGACGGACGGATGAATGAAAGGATAAATACATGCTCAGTTTCTCTCGCTCCATGTTCCTATTTTAACTGCAAGCAGCCTCAATATATCTGCTAACGAGGGATGCGGAGAGATGCTGTACGTAGCCGTGGGAGGATGCTGAGGCAAAAACGAACTACTCAGGGATGCTGAGGAATGATGTAGCTATGCAGGGATGCTGCGGGATGCTAANGAGAGAGGGCGAGAGAGAGGGAGAGTTAGCGAGGGAGAAAGAGAGAGAGGGAAAGCGTGGGAGAGAGGGAGATAGAGAGAGACAGCGAGAGAGGGGAGAAAAGAGAGAGAGAGGGAGAAAAGAGAGAGAGAGGGAGAGAGAAATAGAGGAGTGGAGATAGGGGAAGACTATGAGCGTGGCTGGCCTTGTACTGCAGGCTGGCGGGGACGCAGTATTGAACGCTGTTTGTTTTCCGACGTCGACGAGTTGATAGACATTCGACAGCAATGACGAGCAGTGACAAATCTGTTTATATTCAGGATTCCGTACATCAATGGATGGATGGATGGATGGGTGGATGGACGGACGGACAGGCGGGCGGATGGGCGGGCGGGCACACGGACGGACGGACGGACGGACGGACGGACGGAAGGACGGCCGGGCGGGCGGATGGATTGATGGATGGATGGATGGATGAATGGACGGACGGACGGATGAATGAAAGGATAAATACATGCTCGGTTTCTCTCGCTCCATGTTCCTATTTTCACTGCAAGCAGCCTCAATATATCTGCTAACGAGGGATGCGGAGAGATGCTGTACGTAGCCGTGGGAGGATGCTGAGGAAAGATGAACTACGCAGGGATGCTGAGGAATGATGTAGCTATGCAGGGATGCTGCGGGATGCTGCGGGATGCTGCGGGATGCTGCGGGATGCTGTAGCTATGCAGGGATGCTGAAGAAGACTGTAGCTGCGCAGGGATGCTGAGATGGGCTCGTGTTTTCAAGGTCATCGCATCGTTCTCTCTCTCTCTCTCTCTCTCTCTCTCTCTCTCTCTCTCTCTCTCT
>NW_014582679.1:6706-7365 GCF_000485595.1 Priapulus caudatus
AGGAGAGGGGAGGGGAGGGGAGGGGATACAAAGGAAGGGGAGGGTAGGGGAGGGGAAGGGAGGAAGGGGAGGGGAGGAGAGAAGAAGCGAGGGAGAATAGACTGGAGAGCAGATGCTAGGGAGGTGAAGTCAGGGGAGGCGGGGGAGGAGAGAATGGGAAACCGAGGTTAGGAAAATAGAAGCCATGGAGGAGAGACTGGGGAAAACAGAGTGAGACTGCGGGAGCATCATGTGTGTACGGTTGCTTTGGAAGAGGAGACGGGGAGGGGAAGCCAGGAAGAGGAAGCCAGGGAGAGGAGAGGCGGGAGAGCAGAGACTGGGGAAGAGAGGGAGACTGCGGGGAGGCTGAGCATCATGCGTGTACGGATGCTATTGATCCGGGATGAGGATGCTGGAGATGAATTTATAAATAATAGCTCCTCAGTTTGGCTTCAGTAGATACAGTGATGCTCGCTCTTGCTGTCATGCGCATCAATGTCTCACCATCTACATCTCACCATCTATGTCTCACCATCAATGTCTCATCATCAATGTCTCACCATCTATGTCTCACCATCAATGTCCCACCATCTACATCTCACCATCAATGTCTCACCATCAATGTCTCACCATCAATGTCTCACCATCAATGTCTCACCATCTACATCTCACCATCAATG
>NW_014582680.1:0-7363 GCF_000485595.1 Priapulus caudatus
GCGACGACACATTCCATCGGGTCTGACCACACAGGTATCGTATTGAATGGTTTGGCGATGCAGTCGGGCAAAGTGATGAGAGCCAGTTCGATATCACCTTTTAAAATTAAAGCGGCAGCCTGTTCAGAATCCATAAACTGAATGTCCAGTTCCACCTCTGTATATTGTTTGGTGTATTGCCTTAGTACTGGGGGCAAACGATGCAAACCAATATGATGGCTGGTGCCAAACCTGAGATGACCGCTGACTTCGGCTCTTAAAGTGCTGATGATACGTTCGGACTCACTGATTTCGTCCATAATGCGTTGATAACTTGGTATCAGTGCATGACCCGCTTGAGTAAGTTGGATGTTTTTCCGATTGCGCAGCAAATACTGGCAGTTCGACCGTGACTACCTCCAGCGTCCTCGGAGATGGTTTGCTGATAGCGGGGTTTGTGTAAAATAGTTTTTCCGCAGCACGGTTCGTAAACGATTTGCACTCTGCACCTATTAAAATGGCGCGTATATTTTGTAGATCCCATTTTTAAGCGGTTGGAGGCGTCACATGGGGTGTATTTGATGATGGCGTGCTTTAGTATAGGTATGACATCACTAAAGTTAAGTCAAATCATCATAATATTTGAAATTTGTTTTATGAACGCATTTAATAGCAGTATATAGTTACCTCACTGGAAAATAGTGTGTTAACATAAATTGCTACGGGCCAAGCAATTAATAGAGATGCCCCTAATTCACTGTCTATGGCACGTAGTCTTAATTCACTGTCTTAATTTCACCTAGTCTTAATTCAGCAAGGAGAATACCGGATGATGTAAATGGTTTGTTTATTTGTGTCATTGCGTGTAGTGACAGCTTCGCAGCGGATAGGTTTATCTTTACCAGTAAGATGCTGATATTCAGGGCAGGTTGCGATGAGCGAGGTGTTAATAGCTAATCTGGTTGTACGGGAAAGAATTTTCGCCGCAGCTAAAGTGGCGCTAATGCACCTCGAGGGGTACAAGAGCTGTGGTCGTCCCCGCCCCGGAGAACGGCATGATGACCCCGAGTGGCTGAAGAGAGATGACGTGGTATTCTTCGCTCTGGTGGCATTGGTGGTTGTTTAAGTATCGATAAATCGTGTTGGCACGGCGTTTAAACAGGTGCAAGTGACGACTAAAGTTATGCCAACAGGCGCGTATTTGAAGTATAGGCAGTTATGTGGCAAAGCGGTTTTGGTGCGTGCCGTGCCCACTACAAGGTGGATAGAACCGCATCGGCGGGTATATATTTACAGTGTTTGCATTGGAACAGGAGAGGAACGACTTGAGACACAACTCAGATGCTAGGCCAGAGCTGGGATGAGGTTCTTTATTAATGGGTCGGGGGCGCGTGTGTAGCCGAGAGTCAAGCGATCATGGCTTTATAACGGCAGATAGTCTGTTTATACCGTTTAATGAGTGATGGTTAGCTGAGTAACGCCAAAAACATTATACGGATAAATTGCACTGGGGGACTGAGTCTGCAGGAGGCAGAGCGAGCACGTCGTTCGTGCTGAAGATGATGGCCACGGCTTTATTGGTACTATCGATCGTCATTTAGTGCCATGGAAGCTGAACTTCGCCGCAAAGCCTTCGAAGGTTTGCGGGTGATTAGCCAATCGTAAACCGTGCTGCGAAGACCAGTTCTGAGTGTTGACGTAGCAGAGGGCATAATGTACCTACGACGATCGCTCAGTGCAGGAATACTGACCGGTGCGCGATTACAGTTTGAACGCTTAGGAGATAAAACTGTAAAGATCGTTCGGCTTAACCGAATGTTGTATGTCCGATATTCGCCCACAGGGCATCGTGCGGATAGTGATTGGTCACTGGCAAGGTGCACTTTGCCGGGTATGACGGTGTTTGTGTCGTGATTCGCATACATCCGAGTCTGTCGTGCTTTTGGCGCCATTTAAGCTTTCTGGTCTTCGCGTACTGGAAGTCGAACAATGTTTTGGCCAACGCAATGTTTAGATGCAAACACAAGCTCATGAACATGGTTTGGGGTATCGGTGCGATGGCGATGTCCTGGGGCAGGCTGTTATCTGCTAAAGCGAACGTCATGAGCGGAGGTGGAGGCTTGCACTTCGGATTGGTGAAATTGGACCGTGGGTCGGTCGGTTACGCTACTTGAATTTGAGTGGTTGGCCAGGGCACAGGTCAAGCCATTTTCCACACTTGAAGGGGTCGCAATGGAACCGGTTGTGTAAATATCGCAATCGGGGCGAGGGTGGCACCGCGTGTGCGTGGGTTGCAGGTAGATGATACAGCCACGATCAACTAATGTAGGAGGCAGTCGCGCCGTGCGTTGTTGGCGGAGCGAGCAGTATCATGTAGAAGGTGCTAGCGTGTATTGAATCGTCTATATAGTGCAGTGTGGGCGCGAGTTTTGACAAATGGTGTTGAAGATGCGAGCCAGACATTAAACCGCAAGGTGACTTGGGAGGGGTACTCTCCCAGAAATCGTGTAAGTATGTCTGTGGTGTGCCAATCCTGGTCGGTTAGCGTAGTTGTGCAGTGAGAGGGATTGGTATGCGGTAAAGACTTTGCTTCGATGCGGGATTAAAAGCAGGGTACACCTAATTAAATAGAAAGCCTGGTGGATAGAAGGTTTTTATTGGTTCGATGTACTAATTCGGGTTTTATAGGGGATTGGGCGTGATCAGCAAAAGGTGGCCAAGGAAAATGAGGGTGTGCGGAGCAATGTGGATTTAGCGTATGGTGGGTGCGAGGTTCTGGTTCGGTGGTAAGAAACAAGCCGGAGACAGAAGGTTCGTAGAAAACTTTTTATTGATGCACGGTTTCGATAGGCGTGAGCCCTGGTGTTCAATGCTGTTTTGGCGCCTATGAATGGAGATTCGGCGTTCTTTAGATGCAGGGGTGAGCGTTGAGTCCTGCATCAACGTTCAAATGCGGCTATCTGAAAGTAAGGGCAAGGACAAGGTGGTCGTACACATTTAGTTAGTCCGGCGGAAGCTGAGCACATGGCAGACCCGCGCGCTGCAATAATGGGGGGGGTGGCGGGTTTTACAACGCAATATGTATGTAAGGCTGATGTTAATAGAAAGTAGGCGACTTAAAATGAAAATAAATTAATTCACAGTTTTTTATGTCGTTACTCTCTTAGCGCATGTAATTTTAAGAAAAGCCTTAAAGAAGAAGGGTCATGCTATTGTAAGGGTGGCGTCATAAAATGGCGGGTGATGACACTTGAGACGGGGCAGTGATGTTAGCGAGAGGAGGAAGCGTCAAACAAGCGAGGAAACTGTATTAAGAGGGAATAAGCATTAGACTTAAAAGAAAGGAAACTATGCACCAATTTACACAGCCACAGCTGGCATGGTGTTGCACCCTATGAACGAGCCCGGCCCGACGTTTGTAGCTGAGCTATAGTTCGAAAAACCGATTTTAAATCAATTAAGCGTCGCTCTTGGTTTGGCGGCCACGAATGGCATTTTTTGATGACTGGCGTTATATGGATGGAAGGGTGGGGCCAGAAAATTGGGGATAATGACAACGCGGAAAGGAACAAACCATGATCTTCATTTTGAATCAGCGCCATTTAATGAAGCAGGGACATTTTGTTGAGCGCGGGTGAAAATTTGTGGTATTGTGGATCTTCGCAGGAAGCCAAGGCCCGTCTGTGCATAGGGGCGCTCTTCGCACCGCGGCACTTGGGATGAGGACTATTGGAAGCACGGTTTTCGAGGGGTAATGTGCGACCAAGTTTCGCGGGATTTTACAATAACAGTTTTAAAAATGGTTTGTTGCCAATCGTTTTAGATGCAGATGTTGTCGACGATTTGTTTAATCGCGTTGATGCAAAAGCGGGATTGCAATTATCTGTTGATCTGGAAACGCAAACGGTTAGTTGTGACGGTGAATCTATTGCTAGTTTTGAAATAGATGATTTTCGTAAACACTGTATGTTAAATGGTCTAGATGATATTGCTTTGACCTTGCAGCACGCTGATAAAATACAAACTTACGAAGATGCTAGAAAACAAACAGCACCTTGGTTGTTTTAACAGTCAAATAAAATATTTATCACTCGCATTTAGCGAGTCTATTTTTTAGAGAAAAACATGAGTTTAAAAATTGCAGTAATGCCAGGTGATGGTATCGGTATTGAGATTGTTGCGGAAGCAGCGAAAGTTTTAAATCACTATAAAAGTAGTGGTCGTCTTGATGTAGAGCTAAACGAAGCGCCTGTCGGTGGTGCCGGTTATGATGCAACAGGTAAACCATTACCTGATGAAACATTAGCGCTGGCTCGCGAGTCGGACGCGATTTTATTCGGCGCGATTGGCGGCCCTCAATATGATGGTCTTGCTCGTGAGCTTCGGCCAGAACGTGGTCTTTTAGCATTACGTTCTGAACTTGAATTATTCGCAAATTTACGTCCTGCTATTTTATATCCGCAACTTGCTGATGCATCTTCTTTAAAACCTGAAGTGGTTGCTGGTTTAGATATTATGATTGTGCGCGAACTTACCGGCGGTATTTATTTTGGTGAGCCACGTGGCATTGAAACTGATGCTTCTGGTGAGCGTAAAGGTTTTAATACGCTAGTGTATAAAGAAAGTGAAATTGATCGTATTAGCCGTGTCGCTTTTGATATCACCTATTGCCAATGAAACGGTGGTAAATGGTCTTTTGTTCAGTGATTAAAAGCCAATGTGCCTCTCGCAAGTTGGCAGATTATGGCCGTTGAAAGTAGGTTAACGAAAGAATGCCAGCGGAATATCAGAGGGTTGAAGTTGAGTCAGCATGTACGTTGATAAGGCGCCGCAAGTGCAATTAGTTAAATGGCAAACCAATGTTGGACGTGATCTCGGATATTGTACCGTCACTAAATTGTATGGTTTTTCGGTCGATAAGGGTATTTATCCGATCATAGCCGCCATGCTTAACAGGGGAGCGACTATCGGATATCGTTGGGCCGTCCAGCTTCATTTAGACGCAAACATCAAAAACCGGGGTATGGTACGACCGGAATACATTGGTTCTGGTCCGATATCGCCGTAAAGGGGTAGCAAACCCTTAGCGACTATTTTCGTCAGGAGTAGCAATGATGATTAGCGGCTTACAGCGTTGATAGGTGGAAGTGCAGTATGCCGGCGGTCGATGCTTGCAGTTTTATGGTAATAGTTCCTCTGCGATCCCCAGCGGACGGTCGAGCAAGATCATTATGGGCTGAGGGTTGTAAAGAAGTTGAGGTACCGTGTGAACATGACGGTGACGGCAGTGCTCGCCGTGCATTGGCTGGACAGAACAAATTTTGAACACAGGAGGTACGCACAATGTGGGCAACGCAGAAGAATAGATGGACCTGTAAAGTGATTTTCAGTTAAGCCGCAATTAATTAATGCATACCTCAGTGTCCTTTGTGTCTCTGTCGGTTCAGTTTTTTAAGTATATTTAAGTGCAAGAAGATCTATTGAGTGGAAAACACTCCTCGACCCTCGCTCCTCGCGCTAGTTGGTGCCTGACCGGTGCGGATTGGTGAACCTAATCTGTTATCAATGTTGGGCCTGAGCGTGAAATTTCCCCAATGTGCGGGAGTAGTTTGCACGGCGACCTTAGGCGAGTACCAGTCGCTCCTTGCACGGGCTTAAACGTGTGTGAGTTTGGCGATAAAAGACACTAGTAGTGGCAGGACTGTAGCTGAAGTTGCATTTCTCAAAAGCCACATCGAGACTTTTTCTCGGCAGGCTGCCTCGTATTTCAAAAGTTCGCCGCGCGAAAGCGGCCGGCAGCCGGGTTTGTGTTGTTATCGATAATAATCTGAAGATTTCGTTCATGACGATGGGCATTCCGATTAGTGCGTTGTTGTAGCCTGGAAGTTAGATCCGCATGCGATGTCGCGGATTGACCTGCACCCGCGGCCGCGCGTTCGCATCTCGCGAGGGGTACTAGGATGAGTCAGGCGCTGAGTGAAAGATCGCCGCATTATCGCGACCCGAATTGGGGTTCAACCATCAAGATGGTTTGGTGGCAGGTAACCAATTTTATGGATGAGGTAGGTATCGAACCGTCACTTAATGTGCTGCAAGCTTAGTCACGCTTGTTTCTGGTACAGTTAAAGAAGCGATTGAGAATGTAGCGCAGCCGACTTGCGCGCTGTTCAATGCTAAACCGAGGTTAAGGTGAAGGTCTATCCACAACAAATCGCGTTTAACCTTGTTTTGCCACAAATGCGATTGTGTTTTTAGATTAATGTCACACCAAAGGAGAAACTGACAAAGTGAGCAGAGTAGTGGGGAAAGCGTAAGATTTCAGAGGATGATCCATAATTATGGGTTAATCGACCTGCAGTCGCGCGGTACCTGTTTTTCTTGGTCATGCAGAAGCGTTGCACAGTCTCAGAGACTATACATACGAAAAAAATCACTGCGAAAGCACGATACTATTATTTCAAAAGCTGACGGGATAGAGGTAGTTGGATGAACGTACAGTAAGATGGTAGGTTATCTCCACCGCGCGGGTGTGTGGAAGGACGCAAACAATGATAGCGACTTACGATTGGAGCGTATTCGTGAGATATTCACATGATAAAGGTTTAGATATGTGGCACCGTACAGTGTGCAGATAATGTGCGAAAAGGGGCGGCATTAAATAGCGTACAAATTGCTGAGATTTTGATAAAACAGTATTTATAACCTATAGTTATATCTGCATACTTAAAGTGCATTGTTAATAATTGGCTTTAGACTTGTGCGGGTTATCTATTTTTGTTTTTATTGAGTTGTAGAAACTCAAAATTTACGAAATTAAGTTATTGATATTCCAGCCATTAAAGCCTGAAAAATAAAAATAAATAAAGGTTTACATCTGTTAGGCGTATTTAAAAATGCAACCAGCAGGTGGCGACAGGATGAATAGGGGACTCACCAGTGCGTAAATTACCAACTCGCAAACTACTCGGCGCAATAATCGCTGGGGCGTTATTTTTACCTAGCCAGGCATTTACTTTAGGTTTAGGTGAAATTGAAGTCAATTCAGCACTTAATCAAAAATTAAAAGCCGATATTGAGTTATTATCCACAACGCCTGAAGATGCTGAATCGATTCTGGTTAAACTTGCTTCTCGTAAAGAGTTTTCTCGGGCGGGTTTAGATCGTCCTTATTCTCTAAACGATTTACGATTTACGTCGATGGTGAAAGACGGTGCTCCTTACATCGTAGTTTCATCATCTAGTCCTATACGTGAACCTTTCTTAAATTTCCTAATTGAAGTTGATTGGCCAAATGGCCATTTATTGCGTGAATATACTGTGTTGCTAGATCCCCCAGTGTTTATGACACAATCGGCAACAAATACAGCATCAGCACCAGTTAATC
>NW_014582681.1:0-1096 GCF_000485595.1 Priapulus caudatus
CTCTCTCTCTCTCTCTCTCTCTCTCTCTCTCTCTCTCTCTCTCTCTCTCTCTCTCTCTCTCTCTCTCTCTCTCTCTCTCTCTCTCTCTCTCTCTCTCTCTCTCTCTCTCTCTCTCTCTCTCTCTCTCTCTCTCTCTCTCTCTCTCTCTCTCTCTATCTCTCTCTCTCTCTCTCTCTCTCTCTCGCTCACTGATACTCACGCGGACGCACACTTCTTCGAACGTCGTGTCCAGGACGCGTCCGCACGTCTTCTTGAACTCCACGTCTCTCGCCTTGATGCGCAGCATCCGCGGCCGCACGACTGCAAGCAAGCAGGCAGCGCATAAATACACGTCGCGAGAGGGGACGCGGTCGCCACGGCAACAACCCCGCATACTCGCCTTGATGCGCAGCATCCGCGGCTGCACGACTGTCAGTGGGGGCAACGCGCTCTTACGCAAAACAAATGGGGATGAGGTCGCCATGGTGACGCCGCCCACACGCAACGAGTTCTTACTCGCTTAAAGCAGGGATTCAGTCGTCATGGTGATGCCTCCGCGACCCATTTTTATCGATCAAGCCGAAACGCGATACCTTTTTTTTACGACACCCACTGCAGTACGACGTTCTTTTTTGGATGGAAGATGGGGCGGACGCAGCGATGCATTACTCACACCTCGTCAACAGCGCGAATCAACGAAAAGAATTCTTCCAGAAAACATTCCACCTTCGCGTCGTCCGACCCGCTATTCTCGGAATCCGATTCCCAGAACTCGGTCTCGGGTTCTCGGGACCGGAACAGTGGCGACACCTGGCGGCGGCACCAGGAGGCAATGCCTGGCGGCAACACCTGGCGGCGACACATGGCGGCGACACCTGGCGGCGACACCTGGCGGCGACACATGACGGCGACACCTGGCGGCGGCGACACCTGGCGGCGGCGACACCTGGCGGCGGTACCCACCGTCGTTCTGTCGGCTGGCGAGTCGCTTGAAGATCCCGTTGAGCGATGAGTCGGCGTCGTTCGCCCAGTCATTCTTCCTGCGTGCGCGCGGGCGAGAGAGAAACAGCCATCAGCGGCGCCCTCTACGGACTAAATCAGCGGCGCCCTCTACGGA
>NW_014582681.1:2588-7361 GCF_000485595.1 Priapulus caudatus
TCCTCCATCTATCCTCCTCCTACTCCTCCCCCACCGCCCTTCTCCCAGCACTGCCGCTCTTCCGCCACACACTCACCATCCGGCGGCCGATTCGACGTTGCTATGACGACGACTCCGCGGCGGAACAGTTCCGTGAACAGGCTCTTGAGGATCATGGCGTCTGCGATGTCCGTCACCTGCACGCCGTCGCCGCGGCAACGGGAGGCAACGAGCTCGTTAGCGCCGACGGACGAGACGGTGGCGCCCCCTGCCGCGTCGCAATCCCGCCGTCGCGAGAGACAAGAGAGCGCTCTTTTTCGGGGAGCAACGATTCTCGTCATTGTAATTATGTATTAATGTTTGAGGGTATAATCTATTTATATATTATAAATTATATATTATTATTAAATTATATATTAATGTTTGAGGGTATAATCTATTATATATTATAAATTATATATTATTATTAAATTATATATTAATGTTTGAGGGTATAATCTATTATATATTATAAATTATATATTATTATTAAATTATATATTAATAATTGAGGGTATAATCTATTATATATTATAAATTACATATTATAAATTATATATTATTATTATTAAATTATAATTTATGGGTTAGAGATCTCTATCTGGAAAAGAGCAGACTACTTTCTAGTCTTGAAGGGCTTGTTTCGCAAAACGTTCGAATTCGGTCTGTGGAATTCTTTACTTTCTGCGTACTTTGAAAACAGTTGGATCGGCCGGTGGCAGTACCGGTAGAGAGGAAAGGTGGCCACGCAAAGGGTTGATAGGGGGGAAGTGAAGGAAGGGGGACGGAGGAAGAGGGAAGGAAAATTTTATAGGTACGCATCATAGAATCGACGAAGCTGGCGGTGGAGCGTTGCCACCTTAGACACGTGGGTGCACCCGCCTTTTGCAGGGTGGCGCCCCCTGGTTACCTTGGAACCGTCGAAGAACAGCAGGCCACGGTGTTCGCTGATGGTCAATCAAGCGAGGGCGATCGGCGTCGTAGGGCGCGCTGCCGCGTGCGCGCCCCCTCGTGGCATCAACTTCTTGGCACCTCGCTGTATCTCTGCAAGTCGAGACGGCGTTAAGCGTAGCCGTGTCGGCGAAGGACACGGCGACATTTACACAGCCAGTACGCTGCCAGTAGGTGCCAGGCTGTACAAGTTAAAATAACTATACCAGCGGCTTAATAATGCAGAAATTTGCGATCCAGCTGTCCAACTAGATTACAGACGGTAAATACTACGTAGGAATACGCTATATAATACACACAGTGCAGTGGACAAAAATACACGGGAGCTCTGGGGCGATTTTAGCCCCGAAGTGCTAAAAAAAGAGCCGCCGCAGAATTGCCAAAAAGCCCCCGTAAATTTGCCATAGATTCAATGCAAACCAAATTTAGGAGTGCTTTTTCATGCACTGTGAGTTTAAAAATAGCCCCCGTGAAAAATGAATTTGATTTTTTCCCTGACACATTGTATATATGGTGAGCGGGGCCGTATATGACGGGTACATATGCTATGCTGTACAGGGGACATATTTATATTTGGGCCACGATCAGATGGATATATAGTATACGTACTTGTCAGAGTGATGAGAGAGTATGACTGGCTAAGAACAAGAGAAATTGTCAAACATATTTATACTCGTATTTACCTATGATTGATTTAGTGAAATCAATAAATAATTACATCTCACTAGCGCTGAAGCATTCCAAATCTCATCACACTTATCTGTGTATCGATACCGTTCTTCTTATATGTAGTTATAGCTTCGATTCCATACGTGGTTTCAGTCAAAATAACCACTAAGCGACTATCTGTTTACAGCGATATAAACAATAGCCAGCTTGCTCCCGTTGGCGGGGGTTCGCGGGGATTGTGCAACTGCGCAAGCAGCTCCGAACTGGATCTAACCTGCACCGGCACGGGCTGTATGCTGTACATATAAAAGCGGCCGGCTTACGAGCTACATAGACGGTCCCGGGTCGACATTTCAACACGGTACACTAACGTCAGTGTAGGAAGGATAGACGCATGCCCGGAAGTGAAGGTGGCGAACGAGACCAGTAAGAAGCTACATACTGAGTTGCAAATCTCCGGCGAACCCGCACAACCGAGAGCAAGGCTGGCTACTGATTTTAATATCGGCTGTAAACGATTAGTGCGAGTGGTATTATGACTGAAACCACAGTCTCGACGTTCGAGAAGCCTATAACTACATAATAAGAAGAGGTATCGATACACAGTACGTGTGATGAGATTTTGGATTTCAGTGGGGCTAGTGATGATGTAATTTTTATTGGATTTCACTAAAATCAATCATAGGTGAGATAACGAGTATAAATATGTGAATTTCTCTGTGTTGCTTAGCCAAGTCATACTCCTTTCATCTACTCCTGGTACGTGTATATATACACAGCATGTAAATCAAGTATGCATAGGACAATAAATGCGGCATCGGAAGCGTACGTGAATCTAATACTAGATACGGCATACAGCATGCGCAGTTTACGATTGCGATACGTGCAGCAGGCCATCGATATAGCATATATAGGAGCACAAATTAATGCAGGCCCAAAATATATGCATATATACGGAGCAAAAATGCCAGCTAGGACTGTCATCCGATGCCGCACCTCATCGATATCGCGATGGATTGCGTCGATACGATAAAGAAATAAATCCGACAAAATAAGCGATCCGATTTTTTTTTTTTTTTTTTTTTTTCAAAAATGCGTCTTTTTTCGTAAAAGCATGTCTGCTGCTTCGCCATCGCCGGACGGCCCAGGTCAATCTGGCTTGAATTACACGAAGTAAATTATACTCGCCCATGTTGCTATGTAGGGCACAGCGATGTATAAAATGCATAGTTATCATAGTAGAACACAATACATGAGTTACGTATTTCACCGCTCAATGTTTTGATACAATTATTAAATCGAATTAGGATCGAATCGGATTCGCAAATATCGAAAAAAAAAATATAATAATCGAATCGAATAATTCTGATACCAATACACGCCCTAAATGCAGGCCCATCGGATATAGCATATATAGGGAGCACAAATGCAGCCCATAGATATAGCATATATACGGAGCACAAATGCAGCCCATAAATATATAGCATATATACGGAGCACAAATGCAGCCCATGACTGTAGCATATAGCACAAATGCAGCCTATAGATATAGCAGATATAGGCCCCTACGGGGCGCACGAGCGCGGCACATAAATATAGCACATAATTATGCGGAGCGCAACTGCAGCGCACAGATATAGCACACACATGTAACGGCGCGTGCGAACGCGCCAACGTGTCGTTGTGCACGCGTGAGAGCGATGCGGCCCTGTGGCGGGGCCATCAATAGATAAATATTGTTTGTTTTTGCCCTCACCTGACCGACCCGCCACAAAAGGGGCCGACTCAAACAAATTTATTGATGCTTTCCATTCTTTTTTATTCTTATTATTTCTTTTACATTAATAATCTGTATAGGCAATACATTATATTACGAAGCAAAACAAACAATCAATATAAAGGTATCTCCACACAAGCACACGCCGAGCATGTAGACACCATGCTGAATTTGAAAAAAAACGCTCACTAAAACAAGCGCTACTACCTACGCCGAACTTCTTCAGCCTGGGTCGGGTGAGGGCAAAAAAGATTTTTTTAAATTGTGGCCGGTCGGTGATGGCGGTCGGTGAGCGTGCGTCGCGGGGTACGTACTCGGTTGGTACCATCCTGCATGAAACGCGTGAAAGTGCAGACGGCAGCTTGCGGCGCGGTCGGCACGCCCGCGACTGCACGAAGAAACATGTCCATAAGCATCGTCCTCCCGCCGCCTGCAAAAGCAGAAGAACGTTCGCCGATGACGCGGCGCCACCTTACCGCAGAGACCCTGCCCTCTCGCTAATAGGATGAGGCACACGCGGGGTTGTGTGATTTATCTCGATCTACTAAGGGCAGAAAACTAAGGGCAGATTACTAAAGGGCAGAGATTTTACTAAGGGCAGATTAACTCCCAGGGCCAGATTAACATGGGGACGGCAGATTACTAAGGCAGAATTACTAAGGCAGATTAAGCTAAGGGCCGATCACTAAGGGCCGGCGATCACTAAGGCAGATTGGCGAAAGGGCAGACTTACTAAGGCAGACTAACTAAGGCGATTACTACAAGGCAGAGTACTAAGGGCAGATTACTAAGGGCCGAGATTACTAAGTGGCAGATAACTAGGCAGAATTTTACTAAGAGCGATTACTAAGGGCAGATAACCTAAGGCAGATAACTAAGGGCAGATAACTAAGGGAAGATAACAAGAGGGCAGATTACTATAAGGGCAGAATTTACAGGGCAGATCACTAAGGCAGATAACAAGGGCAGATAAACTTAGGCAGATTACTAAGGCAGATTACTAAGGGCAAGACTACTAAGGCAGATTACTAAGGGCTAGATTACAGGCGCAGATACTAAGCAGATAACTAAGGGCAGATTACTAGGGCAGATTACGAAGGGCAGATTACTAACGGCAGATTACTAAAGGCAGATACACTAAGGGCAGATTACTAAAGGGCAGATTACTAAGGCAGATCACCTAAGGGCAGATAACTTAAGGCGCAGATAACTAAGCGGCACGAATACTAAAAGGCAGATAACTTAGGGCAGATTATAAGGGCAGATAAGCTAAGGGCAGATTACTAAGCGGCAGATTATACTAAGGGCAGATAACTAAGGGCAGATAAGTAAAGGCAGATAACTAAGGGGCAGTATAA
>NW_014582682.1:0-4849 GCF_000485595.1 Priapulus caudatus
TCATGAAAATGAACAAACTGAACAATTTATGCAAGAAGAAAAAAGCCCAGATGAGTGGCAGATCCGTGATTCTTCAAGGTGACAGAGCATTGTTTGGTCGCATCATTGTGATGGCACAGGGACGAAATCTGCAAATGGCTGATGTACTATCCCATCTCTTGGTCTATTACCATGGGCACTGGCAACCCCAGAAGGTCTTCACTGTAAAACCAACAAGGCTGCTCTTGCTAGTTATCTACAAAAGAATGCCACAGCTGACAAAATACCTGATTATGGTTGCAGAATGATAGATGGAATGAAAGTTGCCAGTTATGTTTTTGTCCATGGCACTGAATGATGGCACAGCACTAGTGACAGGAGTCGACATTCGGTCTTCGCGACAACTACAAAGATAACATCCATCAAGACTGTGAAAGGTTCGCCAGAGGAGAGGAACTTGGCCTGAGCTTCAGAACATCACCCTCGCCATCGCAATATGTAAGGCCAATGGAGAGCTCTTGGACCCATGTTGGGAATAAGTCGTAGCCTCATTTCATTTCTGGTGAGCGAATGGAGGCAAACCAGATTTACACCAAGCCGTCTGAATGAGAAAAGGTCTTATTTGTTAACAACTGAAAACAAGTGTTACCAAATCACACGGAAGGACACCACTTGTATTGGTTGCTTGAGTTCTAAGTACACACGAGGATAAGCATCGATGAATTGACTCTTACTTCAGCGCGTGTCTACTGCTGACACAGACTGGATATCCAGCAGTTTGTTATCGGCTCACGATGACACCGACGGTTAATTCATCATTGGCGTTGTGGCGGTTCTCATACTCAAATTGTTCAATTTACATCATGTTCCAAGAATGTGGGCCACCCAAAGATCGCTGAATACGAGTATCATTGACATTACCAAAATTGCAGCTTCCAGTGGGGCGCACGATGCTTTGTCATGGACTTATGGGATGCGCATGCTTACACAGGTTTTGAACAGCTGTCAGCACATTTGCAGGCCCAAAAGGCAAACTAGGAGCGCTGAAAATGCTGTAAGGTATAGCAAAAGTCCTAAGAAGGCGGTTCGCCGAGGTGGGACAGAAGAATGTGGCCTGATGAGCTTATGGCATAAGCTGGGAATATCACATGCTCCTACTTTACATCCAGGTCTGTACAAAGGAATAATAGCCTTCGATAAACATCTATTTCTCGTGCGCAAGAAGGGGGAGATTGGAGCCACCAATTGCCTCCATGCAATGACTGCCTTCGAAAGCAACGTTACAGCGAGCCAATTACCAGGCCCAGCAATTTGGAACGAAGCCTTCCAGATGCCACCACAATTGACGCCCAGCCCCAGTTGGCCAAGCGATTGGAAATGGATGATCAGGATGAAAACAACTCTGGCTGTGGACTGCAGTCCATGAGTGGACAGCCAGCAGCCTCAGGCTTCATTCTGGATTTGTGTGCGCCTGTAATTGTTCCAGGAGCTGCAAGACCTTCAAATTGTGTCTGCAATTCGCCACGTGGACTTTGACAATGTACAAATGTGTAAACTTGCTGTCCTGACGACAATCAGCCATTGTCTGACAGGTCAGACAACGCACAGCCTCGACGAAGATGATTCATCTGCACGAGGAGCCAAAGATATACGGATTCATGAGCAAAATATGCTGCCGCATCTAAAAGGACATTTCGTGATGTTTTTTTCGGACGTAAGCATTAGTTACGATAGTAGATGTTTAATTTCAATGCCTGTATCATGATGTTCAGATTGGTGTTAAAATTAACTGCGTAATAACAATGGTATTAATTATAACAAGGTGTTCGTTAAAAATTGACTGCGGTATAACAATGTATAATATACAAGGCGTATTTCAATCGGCGAGATGCATTTAATGAATCAACATTAATTATTGATAAACCTTAGTGTGGAGCAATTTTGCACTGATGCTGAAATATAATGTACCTGATGTTACATACATACATGGGATACCAGCCTAATACCAAAATTTAAAACCTCAAAAACCTAATAATGTGTCAAAAATTCTAGTTTTGTTTCCCAAATATCAAAAGGAGGGGGATATGTTTGAACTTTGTTACCAAGATATGGGCCACCAAACAACCACCTATTACAAGTAATGATATATTCCAATGCAGTGGGTCCTTGTTGAAGTTTTTGTATGGGTAATATGTTACTCTGAAAGCATTCATTTGTGAAATTTTGACAGAAACGTGCAATGTAAAATTTTTGAAGTCAAAGCGTATTTCTGCCACTTTTTCACTAAGTTAACATTATTTTTGCGTCATATATATCAAAATTTTATGACAAATACCCCACAAATGTTTTTATATTGCTATTACTAATTAATGTTGGCAGCCAGTAGGCAATTATTAGGCCACTATGTCAGTCCTTAACAAAATATTTATTTCAATGTTTTACCAAATATCACATTATTTTGGCATAGCGAAAGAAGGGGCTATTAATACTATTCTTCGAGCTGATAACATCAGAGGAGATGGCCGAAGTTATACACTGCTATCAAATTATTATCATACATCTATGGGATATATATCTTGCTAAAAATCACAATTGAGCCTTACTCCATCTTTGTAATGGTACCGAGCCCGAGTCAATTTGGGGGTCTGGCTCATAGCGCTATATTGAAACGGAAGCATATTAATTAATACATGTAATGATTTCAATTTTCTTTTGTCATAAAAGTTGTCGTTCATCATATCGCAGTTTGATTTCATCGCGCTATAGTATTTTGTCGCTCTCCATGGCAGTTAATTTCAAGCAAGTTCATGCGTTTTTGTGGCTTTGTGGATTTTGCCTTGTCCTGCGAATTGCTCTGTTTCATTGCTGATGACCAAGACTTGAAGTACAATAAGCTTCGCTCATATGCCTCTAAAATGCATAAAAAGAAGTCTGATCTTTACAAAAAAATTTCGTCGGGGAGGCCCCCCGACCCCCACCGCTTCAGTTGCCCCTAACAAAAATTCTCAAAGTGCCCTTCCCACTACGCACCCCCCTAGACAATATCCTGCATGCGCCCCTGGGTATGTTAGTCCCAATTAACATTTATACATGAGTCGGTACGTCACTACCGATTCGGATTCCAGAAATTTCGGATTCGGAAGAAAGAATAGAGGAGTGGCAGTTAATGTAAGCCGGGCAGTACATTGAAAGTCGAAAACTCTCAGCTCTTCTCATTCTATTCTTCCTAAAAAATTCTCGACTGCTCCGCTGGCAGCTATGGATCCGTGCGCCCCTACGCCACCTCAGGCGCACGGATCCAGTAGCTGGCCACGACTGCATACTTGTCGACGACATTCATGCGGATCGCCGCGTCGCCTTGCCCGCGGAACTCGCGCGCAAGATCTTGCGCTCAGCGCGTTCGGCCCATAACAGTTTTGGCAATGCTTCTCTAGTATCCCCGTCTCATCTGGACGCACTATCGATCGCGCCGCCCGCTCGCTGACTCTAGTTTCAGTTTTAGTTGCAGTTTCTAGTAGTTCTAGCTTGTAGTAGTAGAATCGCTGAAATATTGATTGTTGCGCGCAAGCGAGCGAGCTGCTGCTGACTCGACGCCCTAAGGCGAGCTGGTGCTGAATCGATCGCGCCAACGCGTGTAACATGTATACATGTGTATAACAGCTGGCTCGCTGCTTGCTACACACACACACGAACACACACACGAACGCATCACACGAGAGGGATCACATTACCTCCCTGCAACTCCGTTGCGCGGAGGTAATGATTTTAAATTGCCTTTCCCTACAGGATAGCGATAAAACACGCTGTAGTGCTCCGATGCTCGCCGACTCATGCACCTCACGATATACGAACGCCTACGGACGAAAGAGGTTTAATTTGATTTGCTCTCGCTGGGGTCACCACGGGTACGCGGCAGAAACAGAACCTTTGCGAAAATCAATGTGAAAAGCACACGGAGCCGTAAAACGTTATAGCGTTTGCAATACACAGCACTTTTAGGCTGATATTTTCGCTGCACAACCTCACTAGAGAAGCCGCCGGTGTGTCAGCCTGCGATGGAGACGTGGACCAACGACACGACGTTCGATGGGGGGCACAGCCGTGCATATTTACACCCAAACACGCATAATTATCGTTGAGCGATCACAACATTAAACGGCCATATTGCACGCACGTAACCAAAAGCGAAGGGTGACTCGCAGACCTTAGATGTGGTCCTGATGGCCAGTAAATAATTCATTTAATGGTGCAGGCCTGATTATCACTAATTATAATAAGTCTTATTTTTTTCTCTGGTAGCACGGAATGCGATAGCTGGGCACAATGATAGCCATTTGGGCTGCGACGCTTGAGCAGGGTGTTAGCCAGGAAAAAAATCAGGGAGTCTCACCATGAGTGAGCGAAGCGAGGATGCTGTGGGCGCAAATTTAAGCGCCCTAGGGGGAGGGAGGACCTTACCTTAAAATGGAGGAAATTTAGTCTGAAATGCCAAAAAAGACACGAATCTTGATATGATTTTATATTCTTACTAGCGGGATACCCGCCGTTGCCGGGGAAATCAGTGGCGTTACTCAGTTGGTGACCTCTTGGTTGAAAGGAAAGTACCCCAAAGAATCTAACTATCTATCTATCCATGCATGCATCCATGCATCCATCCATCCATCCCATCCCATCCCATATCCCATCTCATGCCATGCCATGCCATCCCATCGCACTGCATCCCATTCCATGCCATGCCATCGCATGCCATCCCATCCCATCCCAAACAGTCAACAAGTGCCGCGGAGCGACAGCGCTCATCTAACGTCTACTGCGGTGACTCTGTGGTGGAGTGGTGGGATTCTAGTAAACCCTGTTAGTCCCAAATGTG
>NW_014582682.1:4937-6038 GCF_000485595.1 Priapulus caudatus
GTGTGTGTGTGTGTGTGTGTGTGTGTGTAGGCGCGCGCGCGAACGAAAGCGCGCGTCCGCCGGTGTATGCCTGTGTGCTATCGAACGAGATGAGCTTAGGCGACACATTTATGTAGTGTTTGACTGCGCACGAGTTGAGTACGTCGTATACACAAGTGTTGTATACGTTGAGTAAAGTTTCAGACGCGCGTTGCACGTCGTAGTGTTACTGGTGGCTGGGGAAACACATATACCGGGTCGTAATAAACACCCTATACTGTTGCTCTATATATGCCCGAACCACTACGCTACAATACTGTGAATATGTTGTTCTATGAACCTCAAAGAGATTCATCGCTAGAAAAAAACCTTCTTTAGAAATTTATTCGATGTTGAATCACATTTTGACTGGACTGTTAGTATAGTGTAGTATCTCGTAAGGTCGGAGTAAACTATTTTTTTAATCCTTGGTACCCTATACGCATGTGCGGATTCATGGGGTCTCCTATCCCGGATCGTCGTTGCGTGCTGACCTAAAGCGGAGGTTGCGTACCGGATGTGATCACGATGATCTAAACTTCTTAATCCTAAAATACCCCCGGTTAGAGAACTGCAATTACCTCACACTCATACACACACACACACACACACACACACACACACACACACACACACACACACACACACACACACACACACACACACACACACACGCGCGCGCGAAGCCGCAGCGGCACGCGAACACCTCCCATTATCTCGCGCTCTGCTGCTACTCTTCTCTTCTCATCTTCATGCTCTCATCCTCTGCGTATCTCTGACCACACGCCACGGCGCCCGCCAGTTTCTCAAACCATGCTCATATTAACCGCATTTTTGGCCGAACCACTACGTCTTGTGTAAACCCTAATCAAGCGCGAAAGAGGCAAATCAAGGACGAAATCAAAGCAAAGCGTTTAGTAGCAGGCCTATATCTGATGTCGCCAACGGAGTCGCTATTGCTAGCCCGCTTTCATTCTACCTCTCCTAGTCTTGCCAACACTCTCATCTCTCTCATCATCCTCTTTCTCTCATCATTATCTGCTCTCCTATATTTCTCATCTCTCGTCGTCTCTCGTCGTCTCA
>NW_014582682.1:7000-7361 GCF_000485595.1 Priapulus caudatus
TTATATCCCCCTGCAACAACCTATATCCCCTGCAACAACCTATATCCCCCTGCAACAACCTATACCCCTGCAACAACATTCACGCCTGCAACAACCCTGAACTTCCTGCAACAACCTTGAACTTCCTGCAACAACCTCCACCCGCTCCACCCCCTGCAACAACATTCACCCCTTGCAATAACCTCAAATCCCCTGCAACAACCTACACCCCCCTGCAACAACCTCCACCGCCTGCAGCAACCACCACCTCTAGCTACAACAACCTCCAACCTCTACAACAACCTCAACCCCCTGCAACAACCACCACCCCTGCGACAACCACCACTGCGACAACCACCACCCTGCAACAACCACCACTCCT
>NW_014582683.1:1848-3721 GCF_000485595.1 Priapulus caudatus
TATATATATATATATATATATATATATATAGCGGGAGCTTTGAGCGGCCGGCTCAAGTGCAGGGCACTTTATAACCACGAGGGGCCGCGCCGAGTCGAAATGTTGTCAACATGACTGTAGGGCCACAGATAATGCGCACTCGTAACTGCACACATTTCACGACACTTGTGTGTGAAGTGGCCCGCTGAAGATAGCTTGTAAGGACTCGTGGGTGCGAGCGATTCGTGAATGGGCATGTCAAGTAGGTGCGAAAAATTTACCGTGGTGCTCTTCACCGCGAAATGATCATATCTGTGACACAGAAAAAATACGATGTTGAAGCAAACAGATTCGAGATGATTTGATTAGATATACTACTAAAATTGTATTATAAGTATGAAAGGATTTAATAGAATACATTCACGGCCACACGCTACCACATGTAGTGATGCAGTTGTTCAGTAAAAATATAAACGACATAATCGATTATGTTTGAAGGAAATAACTAAAAATGATAGTTAGCTTTTATCTGGCAAGGTGTAAAACAATTACGAGCAGTAAAAATATTTTAATAGTGGCGCAATATGTTGTACAAGTAATATTTTTTTACGACAGACCGATCCTCATGATGTATAATAGTGAACACACTACACGAGTCCAATGCTCAGAAGTAAACAACTTACATGACCGTACGATCGAACCAAATCATTATAAGCGCCGTACCGTAAAATCCTCTACCATCGTAATTTATTAATCTATTCGGCGCGCCCGCGTGTAGGAAACAATACTGCCGCAATTGTACGTTTGGCTATTAACTCGACATTTGTATGAACTAGAATTATGCGTGCTTGGCATGTACTGAGGTAAGTGTGTTGTGAGATACTTTATTTTGTGACTATTTGCTCCTAACAGCTCTGTAGCTTATGAACATCCAATCCCTTCCTGTAGATATCACACACACACGCACACACACGCGCACGCATGAACGCACGCACGCACGCACGCACGCACGCACGTATGAACGCACACAAACACACACACACACACACACATGCACGCTCACACACGCGCACACTCACACACGCCAGCACGCATGCTAACTCACACGCACACGCAAGCCCGCACGCACGCACGCACGCACGCACGCACACACGCGCGCATAGTTCGTTATAGTAATGCGTGTGCGCGTCAGCGTACAATAAACAGCGCAGTCGCACCGATCCGCGGACAGATCGACGCTACGTTGTTACATGCACAACGCTAATGGTGATTATCTAGTAACTGATAATATTTACTTTATTGATGTAATGTTCAACGCTCTCGTCGTCTATTTCTCCCTCTCTCGCTCTCTCTCTTTCTCTTTGTGTGCATGCGTTTGTGTATATGTGTGTGCGTGCGTGCGTGCGTGCGTGTGCGTGTGCGCGTGCGTGTGCGCGTGCGGGTGTGTGCGTGCATGTGCGTGTTCGTGTGCACGCATGCGCGCGTGTGCGTGTGTATTCAATACCGCTGCTCGCTCTCTTTGTTGAGTGCCGCTACGACTATATCGATGTGTTTAGAAAATCTGTTGTTCAGACCGTCAGTAGATTAATTAATAAAGATTGTGTTTTAATGCGCCGTTAATGATTTTACGCACATTATTCCTTCGATATTTCATTTAGCGGGATAGCTGCCTTCAATGCACACACACAGTGCGTGCGTGCGTGGCACGCACGCACGCTCGCACGCACGCACACACACACACACACACACACACAACCGCGAGTAATTGGCACTGGCTGTAAAGTTACCGGTAAGCACGGTGACCGTACCAGTACGACGTTCACGCGACGCGAGCATTCACACACACACACACACACACACACACACACACACACACACACACACACACACACAC
>NW_014582683.1:4012-5637 GCF_000485595.1 Priapulus caudatus
ACCCGCTCCTGGATCTCCTCCTCCTCTCTCTCTCTCTCTCTCCTCACTCGCTCTCTCGTCTCTGCTCTTCCTCTCTCTCCTCCCGCGGGGCCGACTGGTCCCTCTCTCTGCTCTCTCTCTCTCTTTCTCTTCTCTTCCTTCTCTGCTCTCTCTCTCATTCTTTTTTTTTTTCTCTCTTTTTCGATCGGCTCGCTCGTCTCTCTCTCTTGCTCTCTCTCGCTCTTTCTCTTTCTCTCTCTTCTCTCTCTCTCTCTTCTGCGTCTCTCTCTCTCTCTCGTGATCTCGCTATCTCTTTGCTCTATCTTCTTCTATCTTTCGCTCTGTGCTCTCTCTCTCTCTCTCTGCGCGCTCTCTCTTTCTCTTCTCTCTCTCTCCTCTCTGTGCTCTCTCTTCGTTCTCCCGCCTTTTCCGCCCTCTCTCCCTCTCTCTCTCTCTCTCCTCATCTCTCTCTGCTTCTTCCTCTCTCTCTCTCTCTCTCTCCCTCTCCCTCTCCCCCTCTCTCTCTGAGAGGGCGTTATTTATGCGCGCATGAAAAGCTATAGTGATCGGGGGAAGGGTGTGTGTGCATGGTGTGATCGGACCTGAAGACGCATGACTGTCGCAGCTCTTTCTCTCTTTCGCTCTCTACCTCCGTGTGCGTGCGTGCGTGCGTGCGTGTGTGTGAGTGTGTGTGTGTGTATGTGCGTGCGTGCGCGCGCGCGTGTGTGTAGCTAGCTATCGCCCCGAGCGCGTGTGATATATGGTGGAGGGCGGTTCTCTGTATGCAGCTGCGAATCCCCCCCACCCCTCCTTCATCCCCCCACACACCTTCGGCGGAAGTAGGGCGACAAATTTATTGAATGGATCGAACAAGGCGTAACCAGAAACCAGACAAATACGCTAAATCGTTAGCAGCACGACGAAGCATTCGTAAGAGAAAGAGAGAGAACGGGGACGACAGAGATAGTGAGAGAGAGAGAGAGAGAGAAGGAGAGCGGAAGAGATGAGAGGGGAGAGGTAAAGGAAGAGAGAGAGAGCGCGCAAGAGAGGACGGACGATGGAGCACATGAGTGCAAGCGAGAGGCTACAGAAAGAACGAGAGGGAGGGAGAAGGAGACTGCAAAAGTGCAGGCGAAAGACCACACACACACACACACAGACACACACACACACACACACACACACACACACACACACACACACACACACACACACACACACACACACACACACACACACACGACGACGANGAGAGAGAGAGAGAGAGAGAGAGAGAGAGAGAGAGAGAGAGAGAGAGAGAGAGAGAGAGAGATAAATACAATGGAAAGTCCATTTAGTATTTACAGCGCACTGTTTGTTGTGACATTTTTATAAAGTTTTATTATAAAGTTATAAAGTTATAAAGTTATATTATATTATAAAGTTATAAAGTTATAAAGTTATATTATATTATAAAGTTATATTATATTATAAAGTTATAAAGTTATAACTTTATAAAGTTATAAAGTTATATACATCATATTATAACATTTATAAAGCATTTACGTAAGATAACACGTTCTTAATTATGAGATATAGTATATTGTATAGTATACATTAGTATATATATATATATATATATATATATATATATATATATATATATA